>NC_045746.1:3878194-3881345 GCF_008692095.1 Etheostoma spectabile
TTTATCATATGCCAATGCAGGTGTGATTTGATTCACACACGTGCGCGCCTTCTTGCACAAACACGCGCAGACATAGTTCGCACACACGCACAGGGTGGGACTGTAGTGCAGTGGACTTACCGTGAGCAGACAGGGGGACAATGACCATTGAGATGGTCAGTAGCACCTGCCAGGTGCCCAGACGACTGTCAACGCGCTCCATGCCAATGGCTGTCCCTTTGACACACTGACGCAAACTGTGATCTCGTTCCTCGTTACAGGCTACCGGTCAGACTGCGGGGCTGTACGATAATCCTCTCAGCGGATCCTTCAAAGTTCAGATCTTTAGCGTTTTCGCCATGTTGCCGTTAACCTCTTTAACGTTGGCCTCCCTCGGAGCTGGTATGCGTGTTTCTGTCCAAACCTTTTACCGGCTTGGGTTCGGTCCCATTGTACCGAGCAGCTGCCCTCTCCTCCACACCTTTAGCGCGCGCGTGTCACTCTGCGCTTTGGGCTCCGCCGGCAGGTCCAGTATAGCACCGCGAGAACCTGCAGTAGTAGGTACTGCGCGCGACCGACTGAGGGTCTGCAGGCGATATTTTAATGAGCCAGGTTAGTCGCTGCCTGCCTGCCTGTCTGTCTGTGTATGTGCGATCCGTTAAGCCTTTCCCTTTGGTTGCATAGGCGATGAGTGGCAAAGCACGGCGCGGCGCAGAACGGCACTGCACGTCGTGCGCGTGCAGTGCGTTTGGGTGTCAAAGTGCCAGCACACACACCCGAGTAAATGCTCGCCAGTGTCCAGCCTCAGCCTGCTCATGTAGAATTGGGCTGAGTGGGATTTAAGCAGCATCTGTTGTCACTGAAAGTAAATATGCTCCACTTTACACCACAACTAATGTGTGTGAACATCATGTCCAAGAGTCTCTCTCTCTCTCTCACTCTCTCTCTTTCTCTCTCTCTCTCTCTCTTTTTCTTTCTGGGTGATGTTAGTATGTCAGGGGGTTATTTGGGTGCATGTTGCCTTTGCCCAGCAGTGTGTGTTCACAGTAGGTTGATAATCTTCTGTTATATTGTGATATGCCCCAGACAATGGCATCTGCTGCTGTGAAGACCCCCCCCACCAACACAAACAACACACACACACACACACAGACACACCACCACTCCCTGACCACTAAAAAGTCCCCTTCCTCACATGCCCCCCCATGGTTATATACTGTTTCGATTTCCATAGTCTCCCTCCCCTTCCACAAGACACTCCGAACACACACACACACACACACACACACACACACACACACACACACACACACTGCCTTTGCACAACTTGATATTACTATCATTCCCCCTGCCACCCTAAATGCCATTATAAACTTAACACCAAAAGTAAGGAAATTTGTGTTTGGTAGATTATTTCTCTGTGGTAACAGTTCTCTTTGGCAATACATCTTATACTTATACAGCCTTTTAAGTTCCTTTTCAAATGGTGCCCCATTTGTAAGGAACCTGCATTTGTGGGATGAGCAGGAGAGCTGAGTATGTGGGTTGCGCCCATGAAAATTTGTTAAATCTTCTCTGCCAATGCCAAACAGTTTATTCTGCCATTGACTCGATTGGTGTTTGGTGGATTGGATGGTTGAAGTTTGAAGAAACAAGACATTATTGGTAATTTAACAATGTATTCATTTCCCAAACTGGAGCCTCTGTAGCGTTTGGAAGAGCCATACACAGTCACAACAGCCTGGCACCTCCTCCTCATGCTGGACACCAGCCAGGTCACACACTTCTGTGGGATGGCATACCATTCTGAAACCAGCATTTATCACAAGTCAGACAACATGGTTATGTTGGTCACTCTGGCACGAACAGCACACCCAAGTTGCCAATCAGGCACTTGGGGGTACCAGAAGCTCAAAACCAGTGTCAATAGCAACAGCAAAATAACCTGTTTGGCAATTAGGTCTGGGTATTGTTTAAAAATATTTGATACCAGTACTGATACCAATACTGTCACGATGATACCGGTTCCTAAACGATACTTTTTTCAGTACCAATTTCATAAAACAAAAAGAAATTACAACATTACGGCACAACTTTTTAATTATTTTTCTGCTCCTACTACGTGAGCCCCGTCTCTGTGCGTTACATAGTTTTTTTCTGTGCGTCTCTACAACATCACAGCTAAACACAAGCATTAATAGATCCTGGTGGAGACATGCTGCATGCTTATTGGATTCCTGACGCGATGAGATTTACGCCTTACTGTAGGTATTGAAATCGGTATTGAATGACGAGGCCTTTTTTGATAATCTATACTAAGGAGGCAATTCAGTCGGTACCTAAAAAGTATTGAATTTGGTACCCAGTCCTATTGGCAACTGCAGAGGAGATTTGGCATATTTTTCATGGGCGCAACCCACATACTCAGCGCTGCTGCTCATCACACAAATGCATGTTCCTTACAAGTGGGGTACCATTTCAAAAGGAACTAAATAGGCTTTCCAGCAGTATAATATTCATTGCCAAAAAGCACTGTTACCACAGAGAAATAATCTACCAAACACAAATTTCCTTACTTTATGTGTTACGTTTATAACTGCTTCCACATACATTGATGTAATAATTACTCTAATCCATGTTCCTGTTTCTCTATCTCCTTTTATCGTAACAAACAGCTAACAAAACAGCCTGCAGAGGGCTGATTAAATGAGATTATGTCAAATACATTCTGAAATAATTATGACCAAATACTCTGTTCATAGTTAAAAAAAAAAAACGAGTTTCACTCAAACATTGATTCGGGAGTGAAATGATCCAAGCCCCCGCTGTGTGCAGCATACCGCTATTCCCAATCAATCCTCCAAAAAACAGCCAATCAAAACGGAGTCCACCTTAAAACCCCACTCTCAGCAACGGAAGAGTGGGGTTTCGCATGAGAAAGACCTGGCAGGGAGAGAGGGGGAAAGATAGAGAAAGGGACAGTCACAAGAGGCAAAGAGAGAGAGAGAGAGAGAAAGGTTGTGTGTGATGGGATTCAGAGGATGGCCAGACATGGGTGAATGTTGAAGCGAGGGAGCTGGGGAGTGGTGGAGATGGAGGAACAGAAAAATGTTCACTGATGCACTGCCAAACAGAGCGGAACGAAATTGCTTCCGTACTACAATATCCCCCC
>NC_045746.1:3881355-3882945 GCF_008692095.1 Etheostoma spectabile
TACACACAAACACACAAGAATGTCTGTCATGATAAACACCCTTGAGTTCAAAAATCATATAATTCAACTCTCATCCTCTTGTAGCGATTGACTTAATTCCAGTGCAGGAAAGACCGGTTCCTTTGTTTGTGTTTCTTCGTGCTGGATGAACAGATGGATCTTACTGAGAACCCGAATGAGAGAATAGCACACTCTAGTCAACGCCAAGTTCTGTGTGTGCATGGGTTTGTGCATGTTGTGCTCAGGGCACGTCTGATTTTTCCATCCTGTCCCCTGTGTTGAACAGTGAGGGGTGGACAGGATGTCCATGTCCCCCCCCTGGTGCATTTCCTGTGTGTGTCAGTGAGTGTGTGTCTAATGTTGAACATCCAACTCTCGGAAGAAGATGAGGCTGCTTATTAAATATATCTACATCGATAACAATGAGCAGGTAGCAGAGTGTGTTCTTTTTTTAGAGCAGTCTGGAATCTTATCTCTTTTAAAAAAAAAAAAAGGCCTTTATTTTTACAGAACAGATGAAGATATGAAAGGGGAGAGAGAGGAGGAATGACATGCAGCAAAGGTCAGCAGGTTGTTGTCAAAACCCGCGGCCGCTTTTTTGAGGAATAAACCTCTATATATTTGCGCCCGCTCTACCAATTGACCAATCCTGGCCACAGAATCTTATCTCTTTAATGTTCAGTACCCCTAACTTTCATCACATTCTGAATTTGAATGATCCTTGCATCCTCAATTAACTGCTCTAATAGATGCTGAGTTCTGCGATTTAAATGCAAGGACATTACATGGGAAGCAGAAACTGGAACTACATGGAGGATGGCAGGGTCATTGCCATGTGAGAGCCTTTGAAAAGCCTCTGGAGGTGATGTTGTATGCAGTGATAGGGTGGTGCTGACTGGGTGGTGGCTCTGTGGCTGAGGCTTGTTGGTTGGAGTCCTGGAGTCTCTTTCTTGTTTTCCCTCCATGTTTGCTTTTTGAACCCACATTTCTCTGTTTCAAGGCAAGATTTTATCGCACTCTCTCTACTCCCACGACTGTAAATTGACCAGAAGCCTATTCTGTGGCACTCAACATAAGATTCACAGTGTGAGATGATAATAAGGGGGGTGTCAGTCTGCTGCAGTCACGGTGCTACCACTAGGTGATGACAAAGCTCAGTGCATCCAACAACAATGTGCAGTTGGGCATTTTATCTTTCATTCTACACTGGTGAAGATAGTAATGAGACAACTGACACAACCTGTGTCTCTTGTATACTTAAGCAATAGCTCACGTTGATATGTATAGTATGTTGTGATTTTTTCACAGATAAAGAGCATTGTTTGGCATTACGCGAAGCAGAGGTGTATATAGTAGTATACAATAGCACAATAGGTATACAATAGCACAGCTATGAAAGCATAAGATTGCTTATCTTGAGCTACCCCTTTTATACTGAAATGTTTTAACAAGAAAATGAAGCCAATTACAAATACAGTTTTGGGAACACTTTATATGAAGTGTTGGTCATTACTCTATAATTACCTACCTCCCACCCGCCCTCTCTGGGCTCTCAGTCACTGAGCTTGTAGATAATTTCAACTGTAAAAT
>NC_045746.1:3882970-3898292 GCF_008692095.1 Etheostoma spectabile
ACAAATGTTATTGATACCATTGCTCCACTAAGGTCAAAGTTGTCTCTGGTAAGAAAAGATCTCCATGGAGAAATGTCTACTGGTGAGAACAGAAAAAAGAGAGTGTAGGAAGCTGGACGAAGGTGGCGAAAAACATCTCCTGGTCCATTATAAAACTATAAAGAGAGATTCGCATTTATAATTTGGAACTGAGGAATGCAAGAAGGTCCTTCTTCTCTGATATTATCTCTAGAAACAATATAAATTCACGGTGTTTGCTACTGTTGATAGGTTAACAAACCCTCCAGTACCAGTAGCATCTGAAATTTATCTACCAAGGCCTGCAATGACTTTGCCTCCTTCTTCAAAGACAAAATTCAGAAGATTAGACTAACAGTCGTGTGCTCCATATCAGTCCAGGATATGTGTTGTCACAGGTTCAAGCAAAACTAGTTCCAATAGACAGAATTTACACGATCAACCATACAAACTGGAGGACATTGTAAAACATTGAAAACCTCCTCCTGTTGCCTTGATATTCTACCAACGGGACTTTTCAAAAATGTTTCCAATTGTTTGACTTTGATCTTCTACAGATTGTGAACACATCTCTTCTTTCAGGATTCTTTCCACAGGCCCTGAAAACTGCAGTAATCAATCCACTCTTAAAAAAGAACAACCTAGACAAGTCACTAATGAGCATCTATAGGCCAATATCAAACCTTCCGTTTTTAGTAAAATCATTGAAAAAGTAGTCTTTCAACAACTCAACCATTTCTTGTCACTAAGCAACAGTTTTGATACCTTTCAGTCGGGTTTCCGACCACACCACAGCACTGAACGGCTCTTATCAAAGTCTTTAATGACATCCACTTAACACGATAATGGCAAAATTTCAATCTTAGTTTTACTTGATTCAGTGCTGCATTTGACACGGTCGACCACGACATCTTACTAGACCGATTGGAAAACTGCGTTGGCCTTTCTGGCTTAGTACTAAACTGGTTTGAATCACCCTAACGAAAGGGATTACTTTGTGCTATAGGAATTATGCAATCTGAGCGTACAAATAGACGTGCGGAGTTCCGCAAGGCTCCATTCTGGGGCCTCTTCTGTTTAACATCTACTGCTTCACTGGCTCAGATTATGGAGAAAAACAAAATAAGTTACCATAGTTATGCGGAGACACACAAATTTACATAACCTTACGCAGGGGTATAGTCCAATACCAAAACTGACTAAGTGCATCGAACAAATTAACGACTGGATGTGCAGAACTTTCTGAAATTAAATGAAGGAAAACTGAGGTAGTTGTTTTTGGAAAAAAAAGAGGAAAGGTTAAAAGTCTGCGCTCAGTTCAAACAACAATGTTAAAAACACAGACAAAGCCAGAAACTTGGTGTAGTCATGGACTCAGACCTGAATTTTAACAGCCACATTAAGACAATAACAAAGTCAGCCCACTATCACCTCAAGAATATATCAAGGGTTTAAAGGACTTATGTGTAAACAGGACTTGGAAAAACTGGGCATGCTTTCATCTTCAGTAGACTTGACTACTGTAACGGGGTCTTTAAAGGTCTCCCTAAAAAATCAATCAACGCTGCAGCTGATTCAGAACGCTGCTGCTCGAGTCCTCACTAAGACCAAGAGACTGGACACATCACTCCAGTTCTGAAATCTTTACACTGGCTTCCTGTGTCTCAAAGAATTGATTTCAAATACTCTTGCTAGGTTATAAATCCCTTAAACATTTGGTCCAAAATACATTTCTGATCTGCTACACACTATGACCCCCAGAACCTCTCAGGTCATCGGGACAGGTCTACTTTCTGTCCCCAGAGTCAGAACTAAACAGGGTGAAGCAGCTTTCAGTTTCTATGCTCCTCATATCTGGAATAAACTCCCAGAAACCTGCAGATCCGTCTGTACTCTCAGTTCTTTTAAATCAAGGCTGAAGACCTTCTTTTTGATGCTGTTTCTTTAAATGACTGCTCATTTCTTTAAATTTCTTATGCTGCACTGTAACTTTTATTCTTATGTTTTATGTCCTAATGTTTTATTTGTTTTAACTGTCTATTCATGTGTTTTATTAGTTTTTAATGCTTATGATTTTTAACTGTTTGTACTTGTGTTTTATCTGTTAACTGATTCGTGTAAAGCACTTTGATGCCTGTTGCTGAAATGTGCTCTACAAATAAGCTGCCTTGCCTTGCCTAGGTACATTATACTATTCATCTAATGTCCATAAACATCTTTGTAATATCTAAAGTTTGATACTTAATTGTTTTTTTTAATTTTTGTGGTGTGTGCCTCAGTTTGAACTTATTCTGCAGAATGGGCCATATAAGGTCACTGGAACATTATCAACAATTGTGACCGCATGGTATAATCAGGAATGCTAAAATAAAAACCAATGGTTTATAGTAATTTATAGTTTTTCGGATTTGAATTCTAGTTAAAATTAGGTTTACCATAAATTGTTGCAAGGCACACAGTGTTAACACAATGGTGACTTTGTTCTTCAGGCATCATGAACAAAAGGAAAAAAAAAGCTTAACCAGTTATTGTTTTTGAAGCGCTGCACTGTGCTGAAAACACCCCCTTTGGCAGCTTCACTGGACACAAAACGAAACCAAACATCTTAAACTTCAAGTGCCCTTACAGTTTTATTCAATTGCTAAACCAACTGGAGTCACATGTGCAAAACTCAAACTACAGTCTGCACTGCAGCTGTTCAGTGGACCAAACTCTAGTTTCTTTTCATTGCTAGAACACAGTTCTCAAAACTATACACTTATCCCATGGCTTTAACTACGACCTGCAAACAACTGGATTTCAGCACTTTGTTCAAAAGCAACACTTGCGTCAAAAACTGTAAACCACACATTCAAAACAGATAGATCTCAGTCGGCTGGCGCCTATCCATACTGTGATTGTAATTTTAGCTGAAAGATTAGCAGGCGTCTTGTTTAAAACTTGTTAGTGAACATATACAGTATTTATACAGAGAAAGCTCAAAACCTTTTAGTACAATCACCAAATAAACAATTACAGTAAACAAGTATACACTGTACCGTTTGAGAGAACCGGTAAAAGGCAAAGGTTGGTATCTTTGTCCAGGTAGATGTCTTAGGTTACATAAACAGCTAAAAAAAAAGAAAGTGAAAAAACCTATATGTTGACCATAGTACTGCATTCTTATTGTTTCTCAGAAGTATGGAGGTAAAGGCAGTGGAAACACCCACAATCATTAGTATTAGAAAGGATGCAGACATGCAATGTGATGAAGAACACTTGCGGCATGATGCTGGAGAGAGGCAGGATACCCATGAGTCACACTATTCTTTGTTATTGTATGTACATTTTAGGTTTTTTTTCCTCAGTAATTCCATAAATTATTAGAGACAAAATAAGCAAACTTCTGATTTTCATTCCGTCTGTTTACCTTCACATAAAAATTGGTAATGTAAAGCTATCTTTTCTTTTAAAGAATATTGAGTGAAAAGTTAGTATTTTCTGCATGGTGCTTGACGCTAGTGTTTTTACTCTGTGTGTTGGAGTGACAGTGTGTGTTATCTAGATGAGTGTTTGAGACGTGTTAATCGTTGTGTTGATTGGAATGAGTTTTGCAGGTGATGTGTACTGTTTAGCTCAGGTGACTGTTGGTAGGCAGACTTGTAGTTTGAGTTTTGGTATGTGGATGGGGAACAATAAGTGATCTAGCTTTTGTTAAGAGATGGGCAAGAAATAACGAGGGCACAGACTCACGTGGGTTACAATAACCATCCATTTTGAATCAAACTCACTGTTACAGGAACACATTATTTTACATGTCAACAAAGTGAATGTAAAATTGGTATGTGTACAAAATCTGATCAAACAATTTTAAAAGAAAGAGAGGTTAAAAATGTTATGACATTCAGACCAATGATGACAGCACAGCACAGATGCCTATTGCAAGGTTCCATCTGCAGGATTTTGAGCTAAGGTATTCTTGGGGGTGGGGCTGGTATGTGTCCAACATGAAGTTACGGTAAGCGGAGTGCCCAGGAAATATTGTGGTTATGTTTCCAAAATGATTGCAAAAGGGGCGAAGAATCCTAACTCTGTAATAAAACAAAGATGGCGCCAATCTGTGGTTTTTTTACTTATTCCATGTTCCTAATTACTACATGTTTGCGGATTATAATGTAATTAGTTTCAGAGGACGTAAACCAAATGATATAAAGCATTCCTGTAAACCAGTCTGATGACTTTTGACATATGAAAATGTATTCCGGAATATATGCTACCACATACTTCACTGCAAGTGATAAGAATTGAAAATGGTTTTGGATGTGTAAAAATTATCCAGATAAAGCAGAGACTGAACTGTAATCTACAGTATAATTTAAAGGGTGGTAGTGGTAGACTTGATGTTGGTAGTACAACATTCCTGGGAATTTAGTCCAAGAAATCTGAAGATGGTTTTACAACTTTGCCGCTATTTTTTACAAGGTTAGAAAAAATAGCGGCAACATTAAATATAAATGTATTCACAATAATTTTTTAAATGCAAAACTGTAGTAGTTGATATACTGTATTGCACAACCCATACCGCCGATAGTGTTTTTGCCTCTAACGTCTCCTTCAGGCAGCTAGCCCTAACTGTAACCCTAAACATAACCAATGCCGCACTGTTGGAAGGAGACGTCGGGGCAAAAAAACCAACCCATACAGGCCCACATCACTCTGAAGCTCGATGATGCAGGATGAATAACTCACACACACACACACACACCAACAACACCACACACACCACACACACACACCACACACACACACACACACCACACACACCACACACACACACACCTTTCGTGGGTGCTGGAAGGAAGGAACCCAAATTACATGGGTGGGGAGTATCATGCACCACACGAACCAAACACACGCTTATGCACTGTCATTAGAGCCAGGAAAGTGTAGAGACACAGCGAGAAAACCAGAGTGAAAGAAAAGAGGAGACAAAACAAGCAGTTGTCACACGCGTCAGTGAAGGCCAGGTATTGGAAAAGCGGTTCACAGACAAAGGTAGAACAGCCAGTACTTGTTCAGACATGTGCATTATGCATCCAGCCTGTGACAGGATTTAGGCAGGAAGAAAGGAGGGTGCTCACTAGTTGATGGGTGGGGAGGGGGGTGCACAAAAGATTAAAACACCTGACTTGTCCCTTGCATATAGACTAAGATAAAATAAGAGGAATTGTTCAGTTAACAAAGCCTTCTTAGGAATATTTGATAGGACAAAAGCAAAATCTCCATAGAGTCAAGGAACTGCTGAAAGAAACAAGAGGGTTCTCTCAACATGGACGTGCAATGTGAGTACAGCTGATAAGATGATGTTTGTGTATACATAGTTGCAGGCTTTCTGTACATAAATCTAACATGTGCATTTGTTTCTGTGCTGTGGAATTCAAGGTTTGATCTTGTGGTTTTGTATTCACCAGGACAAATGTGGCTCTTGCAATGGAGGTGTATCATTAACAAAGCACAAATAATAATTCCATTTGCTGGCCATCAATCTTCCTCGGCGTCGTGGAATCCTACCATACCAAGTTATATTCACAGTAAGTCTACTTGCACCCTGCTTACAGTTTGTTTCCTTATCAACAAATTGAATCTAGTTTGAAGCATTACAGTTATTTTCATTGCTGGCAAATGTTATGAAGGTGAAGACAACCAGAAGCGGTCGTCCCGAAGTCACTCCCATCCCCAAAGTCCTCCCGTCCCAAAAGTCACTCCGTCCCTAAAGTCGCTTGTCAGGGCCAAGCAGTACAGGCAAGGACACATGTAGTATTCTATGATTTGTAATTGAATCAGGTTCTGTTCAAATAAATACGTTGGTGCAAGGGGGTTTACATTGTATTTTGGTCATGAGTTGGAGTGAACTTGGAAGGGATGTTGGGCTAAAAGTGATGATTGGATGTGATCTTTGGTTTACCATGTAGCAATCCTATATGTTATCAAAATTGACTTAAACATATCCTATATAAAGTATGTCTAAGGTATTGAAAGCTAGTGTGTGTACAACTGAAACTTTCCAAGCTTTTGCAGGCTGTAAATTGACATGAATCTTTTGATATAATAAACTTTATGATCAGAAAACAGTGTGTTAAGTGGTTTCTTTCGACACATCATCAGCGTGTTGTTCAGAAACCCACAACCGTTGTTAGAAAAACAAGGCTATTTTGCCAACTCAAATCAATTAAGTTTCAAAACAAACGTACTTAAAGTGGGTCTTTAACAAAAAATGAGGTCAACATAACAAAACTCTATGGTGCGTCTTATCATAAACAAACCTGACCTCAAATGACACAAAAGGAGGGGTATGTATACACAAAGGCTAGCCTACACCCAACACAAAGTGGAGAAAAATGATCTTGCTGCAATAATCAAGACCCAAAATAAAATTATAAAGAATCAAACACTACCAAAACCCAAAACAATCTAACCCAAACAACAACACGCAGCATGTGGATAATTTAAGGATTTTTTAGTTAGAGGCCCCCTGCCCACTGCCAGGAGTTGGTTCTTCCACTTCCTGTGGTGGAGTATAAATATAGTTTCAAACTCCAGTTCGCCCTTTGGCAGATGGCTCAGCCGCAGCAGCAGTGGAGAAACAAAAGACAGGTAAAATCACTAAACAATCTAATAAAATGAATTATTATTAACCAAACGGTGTGCACTCAGATTGGCAATTTTAAATAATTTTTTGAAAAGAATAGTAATAATAATAATAATAATAATATATCTAAGAAAAATGTGTTTGTGATTATTTTTCAAACCAAAACTATACCACCATTTTAGTTGCTGGCGGTTGATAGGGCCGTACACACTCCCCTCCTCTGGGACTCGCGCTGGGACAGCAGGAAAGGTAGTCAGCTGTAGCAGTAGCTTGTCAGGGATGTGATGTACTTCAAAACTTATAGTTGCATGGCCAGTTACAACGGGTTCTTCTGCTGTTTGTTACTCATTCTGCTAAGCCATGTCAACGCTTATGGTCCACTCAAAGAGTAAATTCGCAACCAAGAGGTAATATTTTAGAGAGTCCAAAGCCCATTTGATTGCCAGACATTCTTCTCCATGTAGAATAGTGCACCTCCTGGGTACGTTTTTACTCAACAAAGCCACTGGCTGACAGGATCTTTCTGGGCCTTGAAGGAGTAGTACAGCCCCAAGCCCGCGGCCTGAAGCGCAGTCTGCAGGATGAAGGGCTGTGTGAAGTTAGGGCAGTACAACACAGGATCATTGCTCAGTGCCTGCTGGATGTCTTGAAGGCAGTTTTGCTCTCTTCTGTCCACACAGAGCTGTTTGGGCTTTTTGGGACTGGTCATATCTGTAAGCCTACATCGACAGGGGCATCTTTCTTCAAAACAATGTCATGCTCTTCCAGGTTGTATGGCCAGGATATCTGAAAGACATCTGGTATACAAAGAGACCTCACTTGTGACTGCTGGGCCTCTGTGAGGTGTTTCGATTCAGCTCTGAAGGGGCAAGTACTGGAAATACTGCTCTTCCATCTCCTCATCCCCCACTCTGGATGAGTAGAATCCTATGGTCTAAGCAGCATTTCTTCTTGCGCTAGGAATTCACTCTTTCAAGCGGATTGATGTGTAGGACCCTAGGACGACTCCTATTGGAGTAGAGATTGCATATGAGTAGGGCTGATCTTTCAATACCTCATAGGGTCCTTGCCATTTAGCCAGAAGCTCAAAACTCCTTTCTCTCGCCAACGGTCATACCAATCCTTCTGCTTGAGCTAGGAAGCTGCCATGTGCACCTGTGCAAGTGCAGTCATTTTCCAGTTTTCTCTATCTGAAGAATATTCAAGAAAAAACATTCAAAGGATCCTTCCCACATTCTTTCAGGAGAGTTGAAGGCCCCCATCACTCATGAGGAAATAGCCACTCAAATGGAGAAAACCCAGAAGATTGTGGCACTTCTCTGTAAGCAAACAGCAAGTACAGCAACCACTGGTTCCATAAGAGCAGTGTCATCAACAAAATTATGGAGTATTTTTAAGTGTCTGATTCACTGTTTTCTGACCTGTGCTTATAGTAAAGGAGAACTTTCTGTACAGGAAGCCTTCAAAACCCATGCTCCAAATCAACTCTCCCTTCATTTGCCTTGCTTTTGTAGTAGTCAGCTAAACTAGCATCTTCTTGCTGTAGTTGCATCATGTTCACAGGTAATTGGAAACCGTTTGGTAGCTCAGGGTTGACATTACAGGGGATTTTATCACTGTGTGCTGGAACTTTTCATGCCGTCTCTGCCTACGTGACTTTTCTGGCTCTGCCAACTCGGCATCATAAATAGGGCCGGAGCAAAATGAAGGCCAACTAAAATCAATTAAAGTTTCAACAAAAGTACTTTAAAATGGGTCTTTAACAAAACTGAGGTCAACTAGTGATAGCAGTCTGACAACCGAAGCTTCGATAGTGCTTCAAACCATTAACTACAATCCCATTAGAACCATGCTCCAAAATTTGCGGACACAACGTCCAAAGCAGCAACTGCTTCATTCTCTGAATGAATCAGCGTGGTTCGCAGCGCCACCACCACAATGGAACCGGTTCATCGCTCCGTCCTGGAAGTGGCTTTTAGTCTGCTGGAAAACCCTATACAGCCTTGTTTTATAAACCTTTATGATGAAAATAACATTTTGTCTAAAGTGAGTAATCAACTAGGAAAGTTCATGTTAATATCTATTAGTTAAGTGTTAGCCTATTCAATGACTGCTCTACCCAAAAATGTGTTTAGGCAAATCTCTCTAGTGTGTGTGTGTGTGTGTGTGTGTGTGTGTGTGTGGTGTGTGTGTTGTGTGGTCTGTGTGTGTGTCTGTGTGTGTCTGTCTGTCTGTCTGTGAAATAGCTCATGAATCTTTAATCCATCTACTTTACACCTAATTTACTGGGTACCCAATGAATTATTTTATTTTATTATTATTGAATAAAACTAAATGTAAGAGACAGAAAAAGGTCTATTTTGAAAATCTTTTGGTCATATAGGTAGGCTAATTAAGGAACCTGGTGGGGGCAGAGGAAGCAATAATATTCGTTCACCAGGGGGAGTTAATTTTTGCCAACAGCTGATTTTACGCTTTTCTAATACTGTTTAAATGTTTATGCCTCTAGACACCACTTTGTATGCCAGTATACAATTATGGGAGGTGGTGATGCAGAATTGTTTTGTGTAATGCAAATAAATCTACAAAACGTGGGTTGGATCCGTCATCATTACCAGCAAGGTGTCTGGCAAATTAGTTATTCCCAAAAACGATGGAACAATAAAGGTTGGGGGGGAAAAAGCGCTGCCATAATCTCTCTTTCAGTCTAGCCTTCACAATAAAAGCCAGCTCAAATGTCACTGATCATTCCACAAAGAGGAAAACTCAGTAAAAAGGCATATGTTGACAATAGTCTATCAACCTTTGTTTAAGTGTGGCGCTAATTTTTATAACTAATAACATTACCATTGGCACCAGCACCTTTGTCATAAACGCGGACTGTGGCAAAATCAAACATGTAGACCTATCGTTGAAAAAACAAACTAAAATGGAGTAAACAAAAACTCATTTTCATTGCCTTCCACGGCCCCCTCTTTCAAGAGCAAAACACGACTAGAACAAAAGACAAATGAGTTATATGTAAAACAACTTTAATGAGTTGAGTTCAATCTTCCGATTTCTCAACTCGACGTCAGAGAACAATTATTTCACAAATATGACAGACTGAGCCGTCGACCAAATTACACAATTTGTCTATAAACATGTGACTAGTATGAAGAGTCAATTTCTTACAAGTTGTTCCTTAACAGTTCTGCCATTGTTATTTGTTTGTGTTTGTCCTGGTTGAGGACAGGTGTTGTCGGGTGTTTTTCCGGTCAGTTCAGCTGTGATGGACGCTTGAGGACCGGCTGAGCTGGTGCATACATCAGGCTGCGAGGATGGGTCTAAGACAGTAACAGAACAAGATAGTGTTAGCAACCTCACGCATGCATGCACGCACGCGGCACTTTGAAGCCAATTCAACAGTGAAGAATATACACATGCCATTGGGGGCTCCAGAGAGCTGAGGAGCCATTGTTGGCCATTTCTCCCACCCGGCATCATGCGTGGGCATGGACATGGCCGAAGGATGAGGCAGGGCTAAATGTAAGAGGCGGACAAATATTTTAACAAATAAGAGATTAACACAAGTTGTTTTCTTGTGTCCTAAGAAGAAAACATTTTTCTCAGAGGGGGTGTGTGTGTGTGGTGTGTGTGGTGTGTGTGTGTGTGTGTGGTGTGTGTGTGTGTGTGTGTGTGTGTGTGTGTGTGTGTGGTGTGTGTTTGTGGGTGTGTGTGTGTGTGTGTGTGTGTGTGTGTGGTGTGTGTGTGTGTGTGGTTGTGTGTGTGGGTGTGTGTGTGTGTGTGTGTGTGTGTGTGTGATCATAAGTGGGACATTTTAGGACCGATTGGCGGGGATTACTGTGGTCATAGTATACACATTAATACACTCGTAATCGCATTTAACCATGTACAGTATCCAGCTAATTTATATAGCTCACAATTCAGGGCTTGACTTAATTTTGCTCACCAACCATATGGCTAGTAGTTTTTAAAGCTACTAGCCACTCAGCATTTTCACTAGCATGAGGGAGGGCCAAGCTAGCTTCATTTTGTTACTTAGTTTATGACAAATGTTTCGGCTGTGTTTTTTAACATGATGTCATGTGGCTAACGAGCAACGTTGGCCTTTACAACAGAGCGCTCCTCTACAGTGTTAGATGGTATTTCATTACTGAGTTCACCTATTTAGTTTGTTGCTTTGTGCGTGGTGAAAAATAATGTAAACAGAAAAACGGCGTGCCGAAATGCAATGCGCCATGACATGGTCCAGCTAGGCCAGGTGATGTTGGAAGGGGACAGAATGTAATGTAATGTGGTAACAAACACCCACATGCTTACAGTATAGTCGCATTGACAATGCATAAGCCTGAGTAGTGAAGTAAATAATAACAGGCTGCATTTGCGCATTGAATATTCAATATTATTAAAATAATTAAAGAGAATGTAATATAGAGGAGGACTGACAGCTCTAGTGTGTAAATCTCTTTTTGCAACAAATAAGTCTCGGTTCTTTTCTATAAACTATACAGATGCAACTGTTGCCTTGGCTTGCATGTGGGTGCGCTGAACGGAGTTCTGGGAGGTATTTCACAGGATTTCGCGGCTGCTGGTTTTGTGTGCGGTATGGGCACCGTACTCCGGCTGTGGACGTGCACACTGGGTCAAGCTGTGTTCGTGTCGGACAGTGGCACAGTACTCTTCCACCAGTGTTTCGATATAAAGGCACTGCCCCCTCCAAAGGACTAGTGTGAAGACTGTTTACACGCCACTGACGAAAATCTACCTGCATTTGGGGGGTGCTAATGTCAAGCCCCTGCTCGTTACTGTATTGTGTGGAAACAGATAACTTAATTAATTGTTGCCGTTTTCTTTTGCTGGGTGCAAATGTTCACCAAAAACAAACTTCTTTCAAGACCATTTTGCAGAGCCACCGTCGCTCCTGTGGAGCTTAGTGCCCCTAAGACGATTGTGGATTGGTTTTAAAGAAAGAAAATGCAAAACAAATAGTGTGTATTTTTCTCCTATTCTAGAATGGTTCTGTGGTGTAGCCCAACTTTGCTTAGAGCGCTGTGGAGTAGGTTGGCACGCGAGACTAGGACAGACCTGATTGCTGCACTGTGTATCCAGGCGCCCTGCTGCTCCTTCTGCTGGCGAACCTTCATCTCTGCCTGTTTCAGGCTTGCTCAGTGTGGAAAGTCTGTCTCTCTGACAGGAGCGATGCGCGCTGCGCTCCAGCTCTGCATGACAAAACACCAGCAAAAAGTATTCATGATAAGGTTTCTAAACATGTTCTATCGCTTCTGGATACAAAGGAACAACGGATGGTAAAAACCAAGCCAAAGCTTTTTGACATGTTGCATTTTAGGAATTAGATTGCTTGGGCTATTAGCAGATAGTAGTTCACTCACAGCTTCTTTCTCACGGTCCCATGATGGTCTCCAGCTTCCTCAAAGTGCCTAGTTTGATCTCAGCTTCTTCATCTGGGTCTCCCCAGCGAAGGCCACCAGGGACTGACCTTCCTCTCTTCTACTGCCGCCAAGTGCTGCAAACACGTGGCAAAGATGGAAAACGTTAGAGGTGAAAGTAGTAGATACTTAAAGAGTAAGGAAGTGGGTAATAAGTGTAAGTAACAGTGAAGAAGCAGGGAAATTAAAAAGTAGCAGAGGGGAAGAGAAAAGATAACAGTGAGGGTATAATTAGGTGGGATGGAGCGTGGCAAGTAGGAAAGAGAGAAAATAAATACAGACTGAAAGAAAGAAAACTACAAAATCAATCAATCAGCAGGCAAAGGTTTGGGATATGAAAACTGCCATGTGTAGAGAGAGCCTGGACAAGACATAAAAAGAAACACCTCACTGGGTTGATATGACCACAGGACAGGGAATCAACAATTTACAGGACCATTTTATTTGCATTTGGTAACCGCATTCAAAATGTTTTTTCTCAAACGGCCCAGTCTCTAAAATGGAAGATATACTGTTTATCCTACATATATTCAATTATAGTGTATGTGCACAAGCTAGGCTTGTGATCTCCAAGATGGGTGCCTGTCTTGGTTGCTAGGAGACCTGTGACATAAATGGAAAGAAAAAAAAAATTTCTTCCATTTACGTCCCGATAGCTCCAGTTAGAAGTGCAAAGGTGGACTTGTACCTTGGCCTTTGTGGCAGTGAGGACAGAGCAGCAGCTGCTGCCATGGCAACACTGCCATCCACTAGATCCGCTGCCATCACTCTCCCTCATCCACGTCTCCCGCCTAGCTTCGCGTCATCTCCCCTTCCTGATCAGAGAGATTTTTTTGGGAGTTTTTTTTTCTTTTTTAGTATAGAACACTGCAACAGTACACACATATAGTAAGAACAATACAGTTTACATACCATCTCTCTCATCTGCAAAGTATATTTTCTGCATTTTCTCTTTTGACAAGTTCTCCCCACTTTGGCTCCACTGGATTCAACCTTGAGCAATTCTTCCTCAAAGGGACTCGGAACACATCCAAATGTACAACATTGAAGGTAGTCACAAAAAATCAGCAGCAGATACTAAGAGAAAACTCTAGCTCTTAATGCTGTTTCACCGGGGGTGGTCGAGTTATATCATTTTTGTCTACAGCCATCAACTTGAAGGAGAAGAGGACAACAGAATAAGAGATGATGTAGACAAAATGGAGAAATAAATTAATTTATGCATAATATAATATGTATGTGCATAAATATACATCAAAGGGTTACCTGTTCTGTCGAGCTGGGGCGTTTCAGAGCCCTTATCCAACGACGACCTCCTGCACCGGGAAAACTCTCTGAAGACAAATATGTAGAATCACTACACACACACTGAACATGTCAAAACCATACCATATAATGTAACACAAAACAAATCAACACCATCTCTGTCCTCTACCCCAGTGCGGCCTTGTGCAGCAGATGATGCCAACCGTGGGTCACCACGGGGGATGCAGGAAGGCCACAGTGCCATGAACGGGGTTTTCGATTGGCTGAAAGGCAAGGGCTGGTACGCCAGGTGGGCCGAGGGAGGCGAGGAGTCTCTAGGAAGGGTCTTCAATCGGCAAGCGAAGGAAGTGAAGGATACATCGTCTGCGTTCTGGAGCCGACATGCTCGGGACTTTGGTCCAGTCGTCCTGTAGACCTTAAGGCACTGAGAGAGAAACGGGAGGGAGATAAAGGAAAGACAGAGGAACAAGCAAGTGTGAGAACAACTTGAAAAATTTCAGGTAAAAGATTCACATGCTTTAAAAAAAAAAAAAAAACCCTTTTAGGATAGCAGTAGTCATGTATAAGATCTTACCTCTAATAGCAGAGAGTCTCTTGCTCTGTCCATTCCTTCCTGCACTCGCTCCTTTGTCTGACGCAGACAAAACAGGCAAACACTTCAGTATCTATAATAACTTTTAAAAATTAATTAGAAATGGTTAAACTGAGAGAATATTAAAACTTAGTAATGGGAAAAACAACTGGGAAAAATGTACACAAACATATAATTGTCAAGTACAAAATATGATTTTAAAACTATTTTATAAAAAAAAGGAAGGTTAGAAAAAAAGGTGCAATTTTCAGTATGTTTGTATTGCTAATGTGTGAGACCTTGGGTTGTTCTTGGGTAGATGTCGGAGCGCAGACAAGTTCTGGGAGTCCGAAGGCTTCTCTCTATCTTTTCAGGGAAATACAACATGTGTGCGAGTGCGGACACCTGGAAGCGGGAGTTTGTCAGGTAAAATTTAATATGATAAAAAGTGTGTTTCTGAGCGGTTGTGTCATGCGCTACGTGTTATGTGTGTTTTACTGTAGGGGTTTGTGTGTAAGGGGGCCAGCCCGGACGGTTGTCCGCCAGTACGTTGAAATGAGGGGTGGTGGGGGTCACATGGGGAGGGGTCTGCTTTCTGCATCCACCTGGTAGTTAATAAACCAACTGCACCAAGAAAGCATGAACCCTGACACAAAGAATACATTTTGTTGTGCTGCAGCTGAAAAATCCCCCACAGATGATAAAATGTAAAAACACTTACAAATCAGCATATTTAGGTTTTAAATAAAGAAAAAAAAGCTGCTTCTGAAAAGCATTCAGGCACACAAGACTGCATGTTACGTTCCAACACTAACATTTAATTCGTTAACATAGTCATATTTCGAACCACCCACCACACCACACTATAAAGTAACAGATGCAGCAGCAATGCAATGGTAGCAAACGCAACCATAAGTTTACCTCATGACCGCACAGACGTCTCAGTAAGGGTGCGTCTACAGGACGTTGAGCTGAGGTTTCTGGGGTTCAGCGGTATGTGTCAATCATGAAGTTACGGTACGCCAGGTAGCTGCAGGCCAGGAAAAAAAAACATTTTTATTGACGCATCTCATAATCTGCTAAGACTGCATAATAAAGTTGATGTGTGCAGTAGTACATTTCTGGAGATTGGACTTGTTCTTTCCATGAAGAATTCAGGCACGCACGTTTCTCTATGAGGCTAGAAGCAAATATGGATAGAAAGGTTCTAAATGTGGGTATGTACTGAAGAAAGTATGGGAGAGATTGTTTGGCTTTCCACAGGCCCTGAAAACTGCAGTAATCAATCCACTCTTAAAAAAGAACAACCTAGACAAGTCACTAATGAGCATCTATAGGCCAATATCAAACCTTCCGTTTTTAAGTAAAATCATTGAAAAAGTAGTCTTT
>NC_045746.1:3898423-3898545 GCF_008692095.1 Etheostoma spectabile
CAAAATTTCAATCTTAGTTTTACTTGATCTCAGTGCTGCATTTGACACGGTCGACCACGACATCTTACTAGACCGATTGGAAAACTGCGTTGGCCTTTCTGGCTTAGTACTAAACTGGTTTG
>NC_045746.1:3898570-3926538 GCF_008692095.1 Etheostoma spectabile
CTAAAAAATGTTCACTGATGCACTGCCAAACAGAGCGGAACGAAATTGCTTCCGTACTACATATCCCCCCCCCCCCCCCCCCCTACACAAAACACAAAGAATGTCTGTCATGATAAAACACCCTTGAGTTCAAAAATCATATAATTCAAATCTCTCTCTTGAGCGATTGATTAATTCCAGTGCAGGAAAGACCGGTTCCTTTGTTGTGTTTCTTCGTGCTGGATGAAAACAGATGGATCTTACTGAGAACCACGAATGAGGAATAGCACACTTAGTCAACGCCAAGTTCTGGGTGTGCATGGGTTTGTGCATGTTGTGCTCAGGGCACGTCTGATTTTTCCAATCCTGTCCCTGTGTTGAACAGTGAGGGGTGGACAGGATTCCATGGTCCCCCCCTGGTGCATTTCCCGTTGTGGTCATGAGTGTGTGTAATGTTGAACATCCAACTCCGGGAAGATGAGGCTGCGCTATTAAATATATCTACATCGATAACAATGAGCAGGTAGCAGAGTGTGGTCTTTTTTAGAGCAGTCTGGAATCTTATCTCTTTTAAAAAAAAAAAAGGCCTTTATTTTTACAGAACAGATGAAGATATGAAAGGGAGAGAGAGGAGGAAAGACATGCAGCAAAGGTCAGCAGGTTGTTGTCAAAACCCCGCGGCCGCTTTTTGAGGAATAAACCTCTATATATTTGGCCCGCTCTACCAATTGACCAATCCTGGCCACAGATCTTATCTCTAATGTTCAGTACCCTAACTTTCATCACATTCTGAATTTGAATGATCCTGCATCCTCAATTAACTGCTCTAATAGATGCTGAGTTCTGCGATTTAAATGCAAGGAAATTACATGGGAAGCAGAAACTGGAAACTACATGGAGGATGGCAGGGTCATTGCCATGTGAGAGCCTTTGAAAAGCCTCTGGAGGTGTGTGTATGCAGTGATAGGGTGGTGCTGACTGGGTGGTGGCTCTGTGCTGAGGCTGTGTGGTTGGAGTCCTGGAGTCTCTTTCTTGTTTCCCTCCATGTTTGCTTTTTGAACCACATTTCTCTGTTTCAAGGCAAGTTTTATCGCACTCTCTCTACTCCCACGACGTAAATTGACCAGAAGCCTATTCTGTGGCACTCAACATAAGATTCACAGTGGTGAGATGATAATAAGGGGGGGTGTCAGTCTGCGCAGTCACGGTGCTACTCACTAGGTGATGACAAAGCTCAGTGCATCCAACAACAATGTGCAGTTGGGCATTTATCTTTCATCTACACTGGTGAAGATGTAAGGAGAACTGACACAACTGTGTCTTTGTATACTTAAGCAATAGCTCACGTGATATGTATAGTAGTTGTGATTTTTTCAGATAAAGAGCATTGTTTGGCATTACGCGAAGCAGAGGTGTATATAGTAGTATACATAGCACAATAGGTATACAATAGCACAGCTATGAAAGCATAGATTGCTTATCTGAGTACCCTTTATAGAAATGTTTTAACAAGAAAATGAAGCCAATTACAAATACAGTTTTGGGAAACACTTTATATGAAGTGTTGGTCATTACTCTATAAATTACCTACCTCCCACCGCCCTCTCTGGGCTCTCAGTACTGAGCTTGTAGATAATTTCAACTGTAAACTACAATGTTATTGATACCATTGCTCCCACTAAGGTAAGTTGTCTCTGGTAAGAAAAGATCTCCATGGAGAAATGTCCTATGGTGAGAACAGAAAAAAGAGAGTGTAGGAAAGCTGAACGAAGGTGGCGAAAAAACAAATCTCCTGGTCCATTATAACACCTATAAAGAGAGACTTCGCATTATAATTTGGAACTGAGGAATGCAAGAAGGTCTTCTTCTCTGATATTATCTCTAGAAACAATTATTAATTCACGTGCTTGTTTGCTACTGTTGATAGGTTAACAAACCTCCAGTACCAGTAGCATCTGAATTTACCTACCAAGGCCTGCAATGACTTTGCCTCCTTCTTCAAAGACAAAATTCAGAAGATTAGACTAACAGTCAGTGCCTCATATCAAGTCCAGGATATGTGTTGTCACAAGTGTCAAGCAAAACTAGTTCCAATATGACAGAATTTCACACGATCAACCATACAAACTGGAGGACATTGTACAACATTGAAAACTCCTCCTGTTGCTTGATATTTACCAACGGGACTTTTCAAAAATGTTTCCAATTGTTTGAATTTGATCTTCTACAGATTGTGAAACATTCTCTCTTCAGGATTCTTTCCACAGGCCCTGAAAACTGCCAGTAATCAATCACTCTTAAAAAAGAACAACCTAGAACAAGTCACTAATGAGCATCTATAGGCCAATATCAAACCTTCCGTTTTTAAGTAAAATCATTGAAAAAGTAGTCTTTCAACAAACTCAACCATTCTTGTCATAAGCAACAGTTTTGATACCTTTCAGTCGGTTTCCGACCACACCACAGCACTGAAAGGCTCTTATCAAAGTCTTTAAAGACATCCACCTTAACACAGATAATGGCAAAATTTCAATCTTAGTTTTACTTGATTCAGTGCTGCATTTGACACGGTCGACCACGACATCTTACTAGACCGATTGGAAAAACTGCGTTTGCCTTCTGGCTAGTACTAAAAGGTTTGAATCCTACCTAAAAGAATAGGGTTACTTGTGTCTATAGGTAATTATGCATCTGAGAGTACAAATATGACGTGCGGAGTTCCGCAAGGCCCCATTCTGGGGCCTCTCTGTTTAACATCTACATGTTCCACTGGCTCAGATTATGGAGAAAAACAAAAAAGTTACCATGTTACGGAGGCGGACACACAAATTTACATAAACCTTACGCCAGGGGACTATAGTCCAATCCAAAAACTGACTAAGTGCATCGAAACAAATTAACGATGGATGTGCCAGAACTTTCTGAATTAATGAAGGAAAAAATGAAGGTAGTTGTTTTGGAAAAAAAGAGGAAACGGTTAAAAGTCTGCGCTCAGCTTCAAACAACAATGTTAAAACCACAGACAAAGCCAGAAAACTTGGTGTAGTCATGGAACTCAGACCTGAATTTTTAACAGCCACATTAAGACAATACAAAGTCAGCCCACTATCACCTCAAGAATATATCAAGGGTTAAAGGACTATGTGTAAACAGGACTGGAAAAACTGGCCATGCTTTCATCTTCAGTAGACTTGACTACTGTAACGGGGTCTTAAAGGTTCCCTAAAAAATCAATCAGACAGCTGCAGTGATCAGAACGCTGCTGCTCGTAGTCCTCACTAAGACCAAGAGATGGATCACATCACTCCAGTTCTGAATCTTTACACGGCTTCCTGTGTCTCAAAGAATGATTTCAAAGTTACTCTTGCTAGTTTATAAATCCCTTAACAAGTGGTCCAAAATACATTTCTGATCTGCTAACACTAGACCCCCCCAGACCTCTCAGGTCATTGGGACAGGTCTACTTTCTGTCCCCAGAGTCAGAAACTAAACAGGGTGAAGCAGCTTTCAGTTTCTATGCTCCTCATATCTGGAAATAAACTCCAGAAACCTGCAGATCTCGCTGCTGCTACTCTCAGTTCTTTTAAATCAGGTTGAAGACCTTTTTTTGAGCTGCTTTCTTAAATGACTGCTCATTTCTTTAATTTCTTATGCTGCACTGTAACTTTTATTCTTATGTTTTAGTCCTAATGTTTCTATTTGTTTTTACTGTCTATTCATGTGTTTTTATAGTTTTTAATGCTTATGATTTTTAACTGTTTGTACTTGTGTTTTATCTGTTTAACTGATTTTTAGTTGTTTAAAGCACTTTGAATTGAATTGCCCTGTTGCTGAAATGTGCTCTACAAATAAAGCTGCCTTGCCTTGCCTAGTTACTATTATACTATTCATCTAATGTCCATAACATAATCTTTGTAAATATCTAAAGTTTGAATACTTAATTGTTTTTTTTAATAGTTTTTTGTTTGTGGGGCCTCAGTTTGAACTTATTCTGCAGAATGGGCCCATATAAGGTGTCACTGGAACATTATCAACATATTGTGACCGCATGGTCATAATCAGAGAATGCTAAAATAAAACACCAACTGGTTTATAGTAATTTTATAGTTTTTCGGAATTTGAATTCTAGTTAAAATTAGGTTTACAATTAAATTGTTGCAAGGCAACAGTGTTAACACAATGGTGACTTTGTTTCTTCAGGGCATCATGAACAAAAGGAAAATAAAAGCTTAACCAGTTATTGTTTTTGAAGCGCTGCACTGTGCTGAAACACACCCTTTGGCAGCTTCACTGGACACAAAACTGAAACCAAACATTCTTAAACTTCAAGTGCCCTTTACAGTTTTATTCAATTGCTAAACCACAACTGGAGTCACATGTGCAAAACTCAAACTACAGTCTGCACTGCAGCTGTTCACGTGGACCAAACTCTAGTTTCTTTTTCATTGCTAGAACACAGTTCTCAAAACTATACACTTATCCCATGGCTTTAACTACGACCTGCAAAACACTGGATTTGTCAGCACTTTGTTCAAAAGCTAACACTCTGCTGTCAAAACTGTAAACCACACATTCAAAACAGAATAGATCTCAGTCTGGCGCCTATCCAATACTGCTGATTGTAATTTTAGCTGAAAGACTTAGCAGGCGTCTTGTTTTAAACTTGTTAGTGAACATATACAGTATTTATACAGAGAAAGCTCAAAACCTTTTTTATACAATCACCAAATAACAATTACAGTAAACAAGTATACACTGTACCGTTTGAGAGAAACCGGTAAAAGAGCAAAGGTTGGTATCTTTGTCCAGGTCAGATGTCTTAGGTTACATAAACAGCTAAAAAAAAAGAAAAGTGAAAAAACCCTATATGTTGACCATAGTACTGCATTCTTATTGTTTCTCAGAAAGTAATGGAGGTAAAGGCAGTGGAAACACCACAATCATTAGTATTTAGAAAGGATGCAGACATGCAATGTGATGAAGAACACTTGCGGCATGATGCTGGAGAGAGGCAGGATTACCCATAAGTCACACTATTCTTTGTTATTGTTATGTACATTTTAGGTTTTTTTCCTCAGTAATTCCATAAATTATTAGAGACAAAATAAGCAAACTTCTGATTTTCATTCCGTCTTGTTTACCTTCACATAAAAATTGGTATATTGTAAAGTCTATCTTTTCTTTAAAGAAACTATTGAGTGAAAAGTTAGTATTTTCTGCATTGGTGCTTGACGCTAGTGTTTTTACTCTGTGTGTTTGGAGTGACAGTGTGTGTTATCTAGATGAGTGTTTTGAGACGTGTTAATCGTTGTGTTGATTGGAATGAGTTTTGCAGGTGATGTGTACTGTTTAGCTCAGGTGACTGTTGGTAGTGCAGACTGTAGTTTGAGTTTTGCGTATGTGGATGGGGAACAATAAGTGATCTAGCTTTTTGTTAAGAGACTGGGCAAGACATAACGAGGCACAGCACCTCACTGGGTTACAATGAACCATCCATTTTGAATCAAACTCACTTTACAGGAACAATTATTTTACATGTCAACAAGTGAATGTAAAATTAGGTATGTGTACAAAATATGATCAAACAATTTTAAAAAGAAAGAGAGGTTAAAATGTTATGACATTCATGACTAACTGATGACAGCACAGCACAGATGCCTATTGCAAGGTTCCATCTGCAGGATTTTGAGCTAAGGTATTCTTGGGGGTGGGGCTGGTATGTGTCCAACATGAAGTTACGGTAAGCGGAAGTGCCCAGGAAATATTGTTGGTTCATTTTCCTAAAAATGAATTGCAAAAGGGGCGACTGAATCCTAACTCTGTAATAAAAACAAAGATGGCAGCCAATCTGTGGTTTTTTTTACATTTATTCCAATAGTTCCTATATTACTACATGTTTGCGGCATTATAATGTAATTTAGTTTCAGAGGACTTAAACCAAATGATATAAATGCATTCCTGTAAACCAGTCTGATGACTTTATGACATCATGAAAATGTATTCCCGGAATATACTGCTACTACCACTACTTCACTGCAAGTGATAAGATATTGAAAATGGTTTTGGATGTGTAAAAATTATCCAGATAAAGCAGACTGAACTGTAATCTACAGTATAATTTAAAGGGTGGCTAGTGGTAGACTTGATGTTGGTAGTACAACATTCCTGGGAATTTTAGTCCAAGAAATCTGAAGATGGTTTTACAACTTTGCCGCTATTTTTTTTTACACAGGTTAGAAAAAATAGCGGCAACATTAAATATAAATGTATTCACAATATTTTTTTTAAATGCAAACACTGTAGTAAGTTTGATATACTGTATTGCACAACCCATACGCCCGATAGTGTTTTTTGCCTCTAACGTCTCCTTCCAGGCAGCTAGCCCTAACTGTAACCCTAAACATAACCAATGCCGCACTGTCTGGAAGGAGACGTCGGGGGCAAAAAACACCAACCCATACAGGCCCATACATCACCTCTGAAGTCGATGATGCAGGATGAATAACTCACACACACACACCACACCAACAACACCACTACACACACACACACACACACACACACACACACACACACACACACACACACACACCTTTCAACCAGTGGTGCTGGAAGGAAGGAACCCAAATTTACATGGGTGGGGAGTATCATGCACACACGCACATAAACACACATGCTTATGCACTGCTCATTAGAGCCAGGAAAGTGTAGAGACACAGCGATAAAACCAGAGTGAAAGAAAAGAGGAGACAAAACAGCAGTTGTCACACCAGTCAGTGAAGGCCAGGTATTTGGAAAAGCTGGTTCACAGACAATAGGTAGAACAGCAGTCACCTGTTCAGACATGTGCATTATTGCATCCAGCCTGTGACAGATTAGTAGGCAGGAAGAAAGGAGGGTGCTCACAGTTGATGGGTGGGGAGGGGGGTGCACAAAAGATTAAAACACCTGACTTGTCCCTTGCATATAGACTAAGATAAAATAAGAGGACTTGTTCATTACCAAAGCCTTCTTAGGAATATTTGATAGGACAAAAGCAAATCTCACTAGAGTCAAGTAACTGCTGAAAGAAACAAGAGGCTTCTCTCAACATGGACGTGCAATTGTGAGTACAGCTGATAAGATGCATGTTTGTGTATACATATGTTGCAGTGCTTTCTGTACATAAATCTAACATGTGCATTTGTTTCTGTGCTGTGGAATTCAAGGTTTGATCTTGTGGTTTTCTTGTATTCACCAGGACAAATGTGGCTCTTGCAATTGGAGGTGTATCATTAACAATAGCACAAATAATAATTCCATTTGGCTGGCCATCAATCTTCCTCGGCGTCGCTGGAATCCTCACCATACCAAAGTTATATTCACAGTAAGTCTACTTGCACCCTTGCTTACAGTTTTGTTTCCTTATCAACAAATTGAATCTAGTTTGAAGCATTACAGTTATTTTCATTGCCTGTCAAATGTTTATGAAGGTTGAAGACAACCAGAAGTCGGTCTCGTCCCCGAAGTCACTCCCATCCCCAAAGTACCTCCCGTCCCAAAAGTCACTCCCGTCCCTAAAGTCGCTTGTCAGGGACCAAGCAGTACAGGCAAGGACACATGTAGTATCTAATGATTTGTAACTTGAATCAGGTTCTGTTCAAATTAAATACTGTTGGTGCAAGGGGGTTTACATTGTATTTTGGTCATGAGTTGGAGTGAACTTTGGAAGGGATGTTTGGGCTAAAAGTGATGACTTGGATGTGATCTTTGGTTTACCATGTAGCAAATCCTATATGTTATCTAAAATGTGACTTAAACATATCCTATATAAAGTATGTCTAAGGTATTGAAAGCTAGTGTGTGTACAACTGAAACTTTCCAAGCTTTTGCAGAGCTTGTAAATTGACACTGAATCTTTTGATATAATAAACTTTATGATCAGAAAACAGTGTTTAAGTGGCTTTCTTTCGACACATCATCCAGCGTTGTTGTTCAGACACCACACACCGTTGTTAGAAAAACAAAGGCTTTATTTTGCCAACTCAAATCAATTAAAGTTTCAAACAAACGTACTTAAAGTGGGTCTTTAACAAAAATGAGGTCAACATAACAAAACTCTATGGTGCGTCTTATCATAACAAACCTGACCTCCCAAATGACACAAAAGGAGGGGTATGTATACACAAAGGCTAGCCTACACCAAACACAAAGTGGAGAAAAATGATCTTGCTGCAATAATCAAGACCCAAAATAAAATTACTAAAGAATCAAACACTACCAAAACCCAAAACAATCTAACCCAAACAACAACACCGCAGCATGTGGATAATTTAAGGATTTTTTAGTTTAGAGTCCCCCTGCCCACTGCCAGGAGTTGGTTCCTTCCACTTCCTGTGGTGGAGTATAAAATATAGTTTCAAACTCCAGTTCTCCCTTTGGCAGATGGCTCAGCCGCAGCAGCATGTGGAGAAACAAAAGACAGGTATAAATCACTAAACAATTCTAATAAAATGAATACTATTATTAACCAAACGGTGTGCACTCAGATTGGAAATTTTAACATAATTTGTGAAAAGAATAGTAATAATAATAATAATAATAATAATATCTAAGAAAAATGTGTTTGTGATTATTTTTCAAAACCAAAACTATTACCACCATTTTAGTTGCTGGCGGTTGATAGGGCCGTCACACACTCCCCCTCCTCTGGCGACTCGCTGGGACAGCAGGAAAGGTAGTCAGCTGTAGCATTCAGCTTGTCAGGGATGTGATGTACTTCAAACTTATAAGGTTGCATGGCCAGTTACCAACGGGTTCTTCTGCTGTTTGTATCCTTCATTCTGCTAAGCCATGTCAACGCCTTATGGTCCACTTCAAGAGTAAATTCGCAACCCAAGAGGTAATATTTTAGAGAGTCCAAAGCCCATTTGATTGCCAGACATTCCTTCTCCACTGTAGAATAGTGCACCTCCCTTGGGTACAGTTTTCTACTCACATAAGCCACTGGCTGACAGGATCTTTCTGGGCCTTGAAGGAGTACAGCCCCAAGCCCGCGGCCTGAAGCGTCAGTCTGCAGGATGAAGGGCTGTGTGAAGTTAGGGCAGTACAACACAGGATCATTGCTCAGTGCCTGCTGGATGTCCTTGAAGGCAGTTTTGCTCTCTTCTGTCCAACAGAGCTGTTTGGGCTTTTTGGGACTGGTCATATCTGTAAGCCTACATCTGACAGGGGCATCTTTCTTCAAAACAATGTCATGCTCTTCCAGTGTTGTATGGCCAGGAATATTCTGAAAGACATCTGGTATACAAAGAGACCTCACTTGTGACTGCTGGGCCTCTGTGAGGTGTTTCAGATTCAGCTCTGAAGGGGCAAGTACTGGCAAATACTGCTCTTCCATCTCCTCATCCCCCACTCTCTGGATGAGTAGAATCCTAGGTCTCTAAGCAGCATTTTCTTCTTGCCTAGGAATCCACTCTTTCAGCGGATTGATGTGTAGGACCCTAGGACGACTCCTACTTGGAGTAGAGATTGCATATGTAGTAGGGCTGATCTTTCTAATTACCTCATAGGGTCCTTGCCATTTAGCCAGAAGCTCAAAACTCCTTTCTCTCGCCAACTGGTCATACCAATCCTTCTGCTTGAGCTAGGAAGCTGCCATGTGCACCTGTGCAAGTGCAGTCATTTTCTCCAGTTTTTCTCTCATCTGAAGAATATTCAAGAAAGAACATTCAAAGGATCCTTCCCACATTTCTTTCAGGAGAGTTGAAGGCCCCCTCACCTCATGAGGAAATAGCCACTCAAATGGAGAAAACCCAGAAGATTGTGGCACTTCTCTGTAAGCAAACAGCAAGTACAGCAACCACTGGTTCCAATAAGAGCCAGTGTCATCAACAAAATTATGGAGTATTTTTTAAGTGTCTGATTAAACCTGTTTTCTTGACCTGTGCTTATAGTAAAGGAGAACTTTCTGTACAGGAAGCCTTCAAACCCATGCTCCAAATCAACTCTCCCTTCATTTGCCTTTGCTCTTTGTATGTAGTCAGCTAAACTAGCATCTTCTTGCTGTAGTTGCATCATGTTCACAGGTAATTGGAAACAGTTTGGTAGCTCAGGGTTGACATTACAGGGGATTTTATCACTGTGTGCTGGAACTTTTCCTGCCGTCTCTGCCTACGTGACTTTTCTGGCTCTGCCTCAACCTCGGCATCATAAATAGGCCGGAAGAAAAATGAAGGCCAACTAAAATCAATTAAAGTTTCAAACAAAAGTACTTTAAAATGGGTCTTTAACAAAACTGAGGTCAACTAGTGATAGCAGTCTGACACCGAAGCTTCGATACGTGCTTCAAACCATTAACTACAATCCCATTAGAACCACTGCTCCAAAATTTGCGGACACAACGTCCAAAGCAGCAACTGCTTCATTCTCTGAATGAATCAGCGTGTGGTTCGCAGCGCCACCACCACACTGGAACCGGTTACATCGCTCCCGTCCTGGAAGTGGCTTTTAGTCTGCTGGAAAACCCTATACAGCCCTTGTTTCCTATAAACCTTTATGATTGAAATATAACATTTTGTCTTAAAGTGAGTAATCAACTAGGAAAGTTTCATGTTAATATCTATTAGTTAATGTGTTTAGCCTATTCAATGACTGTCTACCCCAAAAATGTGTTTAGGCAAATCTCTCTAGTGTGTGTGTGTGTGTGTGTGTGTGTGTGTGTGTGTGTGTGTGTGTGTGTGTGTCTGTGTGTGTGTCTGTGTGTGTCTGTCTGTCTGTCTGTGAAATAGCTCATGAATCTTTAATCCAATCTACTTTACACCTAATTTACTGGGTACCCAATGAATTATTTTATTTTATTTATTATTGAATAAAACTAAATGTAAGAGACAGAAAAAGTTCTATTTTGAAAAATCTTTTGGTCATATATGGTAGGCTAATTAAGGAACCTGGTGGGGGCAGAGGAAGCAATAATATTCGTTCACCAGGGGGAAGTCTAATTTTTGCCAACAGCTGATTTTACGCTTTTCTAATACTGTTTAAATGTTATTATGCCTTCTAGACACCACTTTGTATGCCAGTTATACAATTATGGGATGTGTTGGATGCAGAATCTTGTTTGTGTTAATGCAAATAAATCTACAAAACGTGGTTGGATCCGTGATCATTACCAGCAAGTGTGTCTGGCAAATTAGTTATTCCCCTAAAAACGATGGAACAATAAAGGTTGGGGGGGAAAAAGCGCTGCCATAATCTCTCTTTCATGTCTAGCCTTCACAATAAAAGCCCAGCTCAAATGTCACTGATCATTCCACAAAGAGGAAACTCAGTAAAAAGGCATTATGTTGACAATAGTCTATCAACCTTTGTTTAAGTGTGCTGCTAATTTTTATAACTAATAACATTACCATTGGCACCAGCACCTTTGTCATTAAACGCGGACTGTGGCAAAATCAACATGTAGACCTATCGTTGAAAAAAACAAACTAAAATGTAGTTAAACAAAAACTCATTTTCATTGCCTTCCACGGCCCCCTCTTTCAAGAGACAAACACGACTAGAACAAAAGACAAATTGAGTTATATGTAAAACAACTTTAATGAGTTGAGTTCAATCTTCCGATTTCTCAACTCTGACGTCAGAGAACAATTATTTCACAAATATGACAGACTGAGCCGTCGACCAAATTACACAATTTGTCTATAAACATGTGACTAGTACTGAAGAGTTCAATTTCTTAACAAGTTGTTCCTTAACAGTTCTGCCAGTGTTAATTTTGTTTGTGTTTGTCCTGGTTGAAGGACAGGTGTGTCGGTTGTTTTTTCCGGTCAGTTCAGCTGTGACTGGACGCTTGAGGACCCGGCTGAGCTGGTGCTATCCCATCAGGCTGCGAGGATGGGTCTAAGACAGTAACAGAACAAGATAGTGTTAGCAACCTCACGCATGCATGCACGCACGCGTGCACTTTGAAGCCAATTCAACAGTGAAGAATACTTACACATGCCATTGGGGGCTCCAGAGAGTCGAGGAGCCATTGTCTGGCCATTTCCTCCACCCGGCATCATGCGGTTGGGCATGGACTGGCCCGAAGGATGAGGCAGGGCTAAATGTAATGAGAGGACCAAATATTTTAACAAATAAGAGATTAACACAAGTTGTTTTCTTGTGTCCTAAGAAGATAAACATTTTTCTCAGAGGGGGTGTGTGTGTGTGTGTGTGTGTGTGTGTGTGTGTGTGTGTGTGTGTGTGTGTGTGTGTGTGTGTGTGTGTGTGTGTGTGTGTGTGTGTGTGTGTGTGTGTGTGTGTGTGTGTGTGTGTGTGTGTGTGTGTGTGTGTGTGTGTGTGTGTGTGTGTGTGTGTGTGTGTGTGTGTGTGTGTGTGTGTGTGATATAAGTGGGACATTTTAGGACCGATTGGCGGGGATTACTGTGGTCATAGTATACACATTAATACACTCGTAATCGCATTTAACCATGTACAGTATCCAGCTAATTTATATAGCTCACATTCAGGGCTTGACATTAACTTTTTTGCTCACCAACCACTATGGCTAGTAGTTTTTTAAAGCTACTAGCCACTCAGCATTTTCACTAGCATGAGGGAGGGCCAAGCTAGCTTCATTTTGTTACTTAGTTTATGACAAATCGTTTCGGCTGTGTTTTTTAACATGATGTCATTGTGCTAACCGAGCAACGTTGGCCTTTACAACAGAGCCGCTCCTCTACACGTGTTAGATGGTATTTCATTACTGAGTTCACCTATTTATGTTTGTTGCTTTGTGCGTGGTGAAAAATAATGTAAACAGAAAACGGCGTGCCAGAAATGCAATGCGCCATGACATTGGTCCAGGCTAGGCCAGGCTGATGTTGGAAGTGGACAGAATGTAATGTAATGTGTAACAACAACCACATGCTTACAGTATAGTCGCATTGACAATGCATAAGCCTGAGTAGTGAAGTAAATAATAACAGGCTGCATTTGCGCATTGAATATTCAAATATTATTAAAATTAATAAAGAGAATGCTAATATAGAGGAGGACTGACAGCTCTAGTGTGTAAATCTCCTTTTTGCAACCAAATAAGCTCTCTGTACTTCTTCTATAAACCTATACAGATGCAACTGTTGCCTTGGCTTGCCATGTTGGGTGCGCTGAACGGAGTTCTGGGAGGTATTTCACAGGATTTCCGCGGCTTGCTGGTTTTGTGTGCGGTATGGGCCACCGTACTCCGGCTGTGGACTGCACACTGGGTCAAAGCTGTGTTCCTGTGTCGGACAGTGGCACAGTACTCTTTCCACCAGTGTTTCGATATAAAGGCATGCCCCCTGCCAAAGTGACTAGTGTGAATGACTGTTTTACACGCCACTGACGAAATCTACCTGCATTTGGCGGGTGCTAATGTCAAGCCCTGCTCGTTACTGTATTGTGTGAACAGATAACTTAATTTAATATTGTGCCGTTTTCTTTTGCTGGGTGCAAATGTTCCACCAAAACAACTTCCTTCCCAAGACCATTTTGCAGAGCCACCGTCGCTCCGTCTGGAGCTTAGTGCCGCCTAAGACGATTGTGATTGGTTTAAAGAAAAGAAATGCAAACAAACTAGTGTTATTTTTCTCCTATTCTAGAATGTATCTGTGGTGTAGCCCAACTTTACTTAGAGCGCTGTGGAGATAGGTCTGGCACTGCGAGACTAGGACAGACCTGATTGCTGCACTGTGTATCCAGGCTGCCCCTGCTGCTCCTTCTGCTGGCGAACCTTCATCTCAGCCTGTTTCAGCTGCTCAGTGTGGAAAGTCTGTCTCTCTGACAGGAGCTGCTGCCGCTGCTGCTCCAGCTGCATGACAAACACCAGCAAAAAGTATTCATGATAAAGGTTTCTAAACATGTTACTATCGCTTCTGGATACAAAGGAACAAACGGATGTTAAAAACCAAGCCAAAGCTTTTTGACATGTTGCATTTTAGGAATTTAGGATTGCTTTGGGCTATAGCAGATATTGTAGTTCACTCACAGCTTCTTTCTCACGGTCCATGATGGTCTCCAGCTCCTCAAAGTGCCTCAGTTTGATCTCCAGCTTCTTCATCTGGGTCTCCACCAGCAGAGCCACCAGGGACTTGACCTTCCTCTCTTCTACTGCCGCCAAGTGCTGCAAACACGTGGCAAAGATGGAAAACGTTAGAGGTGAAAGTAGTAGATAACTATAAAGAGTAAGGAACTGGGTAATAAGTGTAAGTAAAAGTGAAGAAGCAGGGAAATTAAAAAGTAGCAGAGGGGAAGAGAAAAGATAACAGTAGGGTAATAAATTAGGTGGGATGGAGCGTGGCAAGTAGGAAGAGAGAAAATAAATTAACAGACTGAAAGAAAACTACAAAATCAATCATCAGCAACGGCAAAGGTTTGGGATGAAAACTGACATGTGTAGAGAGACTGGACAAGACATAAAAAGAAACACACCTCACTGGGTTACAATGAACCACAGACATGGAATCAAACAATTTACAGGACCATTTATTTCCATTTGTAACCTGCATTCAAAATGTTTTTTTTCTCAAACGAGCCCAGTCTCTAAAATGGAAGATATACTGTTTATCCTACATATATTCAATTATAGTGTATGTGCAAAGCTAGGTCTTGTGATCTCCAAGATGGTGCCTGTCTTGGTTGCTAGGAGACCTGTGACATAAATGGAAAGAAAAAAATTTTTCTTCCATTTACGTCCCCGATAGCTCCAGTTAGAAGTGCAAAGGTGGACTTGTACCTTGGCCTTTGTGGCAGCTGAGGACAGAGCAGCAGCTGCTGCCATGGCAACACTGCCATCCACTAGATCCTGCTCCATCACTCTCCCCTCATCCACGTCTCCCCGCCCTAGGCTCTCGTCGTCATCTCCCCTTCCTTGATCAGAGAGATTTTTTTTGGGAGTTTTTTTTTCTTTTTTAGTATAGACACACTGCACAAGTACACACATATAGTAAGAACATATACATGTTTACATACCATCTCTCTCATCTGCAAGTATATTTTCTGCATTTTCTCTTTTGACAAGTTCTCCCTCCACTTTGGCTCCACTGGATTCAACCTTGAGCACATCTTCCCTCAAAGGGACCTGAAACACATCCAAATGTACACACATTGAAGGTGAGTCACAAAAATCAGCAGCAGATACAAGAAAAACTCTAAGCTCTTAACGCTGTTTCACCTGGTGGGTGGTCGAGTTTATATCATTTTTGTCTACATCCATCAACTCTGAAGGAAAGAGGAAAACAGAATAAGAGATGCATTGTAGACAACATGGAGAAATAAATTAATTTCTGCATAATATAATATGTATGTGCATAAATATACATCAAGGGGTTTACCTGTTCTGTCGAGCTGGTTGGCCGTTTCAGAGACCTTATCCACCGACGACTCCTGCACTCGGGAAAACTCCTCTGAAGACAAATATGTAGAATCACTACACACACACTGAACATGTCAAAACCATACCATAATGTACACTACACACAAATCAACATCCCTCTCTCTGTCCTCTCACCCAGTGCGGCCTTAGCTGCAGATGATGCCACCCGTGGGTCCACCACGGATGCCAGGAAGGCCACAGTGCTCATGACCGGGTTTTCTGATTGGCTGAAAGGCACGGGCTGGTACGCCAGTGGGCCGAGGGAGGCCGAGGAGTCTTCTAGGTAAGGGTCTTCAATCGGCAAGCGAAGGAAGTGAAGGATACACTCGTCCTGCGTTCTGGAGCCGACATGCTCGGAGACTTTGTTCCAGTCGTCTCTGTAGACCTCTAAGGCCTGAGAGAGACACGGGAGGGAGATAAAGGAAAGACAGAGGAACAAGCAAGTGTGAGAACAACTTGAAAAATTTCAGGTAAAAGATTCACATGCTTTAAAAAAAAAAAAAACCCTTTTAGGATAGCAGTAAGTCATGTATAAGATCTTACCTCTAATAGCAAGAGAGTCTCTTGCTCTGTCCATTCCCTTCCTGCACTCGCTCCTTTAGTCTGACGCAGACAAAAACAGGCCAACAATTCAGTATCTCTAATAACTTTTTAAAAATTAATTACAGAAATGGTTAAACTGAGAGAATATTAAAACTTAGTAAATGGAAAACAAACTGGGAAAAATGTACACAAACATATAATTAGTCAAGTACAAAATATGATTAAAACTATTTTATAAAAAAAGGAAGGTTTAGAAAAAAAGGTGCAATTTTCAGTATGTTTGTATTGCTAATGTGTGAGACCTTTGGGTGTTTCTTGGTGTAGATGTCGGAGCGCAGACCAAAGTTCTGGGAGTCCGAAGGCTTCTCTCTACTCTTTTCAGGGAAATACAACATGTGTAGCGATGCGGACACCTGGAAGAGGGAGTTTGTCAGGTAACATTTAATATGATAAAAAGTGTGTTTCTGAGCGGTTGTCATGCGCTACTGTGTTTATGTGTGTTTTACCTGTAGGGGTTTGTGTTGTAAGGGGGCCAGCCCGGACGGTGTGTCCGCCAGTACGTTGAAATGAGGGGTGGGTGGGGGTCCCATGGGGAGGGGTCTGCTTTCTGCATCCACCTGGTAGTTAATCAAACCCCACTGCTCCAAGAAAGCATGAACCCTGGACACAAAGAATACATTTTGTTGTGCTGCAGCTGAAAAATTCCCCCACAGATGATAAAATGTAAAAACACTTACAAATCAGCATATGTTATGGTTTTAAATAAAGAAAAAAAGCTGCTTCTGAAACGCATTCAGTGCACCACAGACTGCATGTTACTTTCCAACACTAACATTTAATTCGTTAACATAGTCATATTTCAGAACACCCACACACCACACTTAATGTAACAGATGCAGCAGCCAATGCATGGTAGCAAACGCCCACACACTAAGTTATACCTCATGACCGCACAGACGTCTCCAGTAAGGTTGCGTCTACAGGACGTTGAGCTGAGGTATTCCTGGGGGTTCAGCCGGTATGTGTCAATCATGAAGTTACGGTACGCCAGGTAGCTGCAGTGCACAGGAAAAAAAACATTTTTATTGACGCCATCTCCATAATCTGCTAAGACTTGCATAATAAAGTCTGAATGTGTGCAGTACTCACATTTCTGGAGATTTGGACTTGTTCTTTCCATTGAAGAATTCAGGCAACGCACGTTTCTCTATTGACTGAATGCTTAAATATATGGATAGAAAGGTTATACATGTGGGTATGTACTGAAGAAAGTATTGGAGATATGTTTGGAGTAATAGTCAATGTCACAACAAGTGTTGACATCTGTGTGTGTGTATTTATTTACCTGTTGTTGTTGAACCAAGATGTGTAGCTTGGTATTATGATGTGATGGGTTTGTTCTGGGATGTTGTCCTCCCCCTCTGACAGGCGTGTAATCTCCCCTCTCCCCTCCTCATCCTCCTACATACACACACACACACATAGTAAATATAATAGCCCTTTTAAAATCACTGGAACAAATTCAATACAAATATAAATTATTGCTAGAGACAACACAGCCTTCTAGCATTTAAAAAAAAATTAGGAAAATGACATCATATTTACCCTTCCTGGGAAATCCTCTTCCTGTTCATCTAGAAGAAGAAAAAAGTGAGAGAAAGGTTAAATTTCAAGATGTATTTACAAAAATCAACCATTTTTTGTTTTGTTTTAAACCAGAAGAAGCATTTACACGTGCAACATTTGTCCTTAAACATTACCTACCCAGGTCAGCCATGGTCCCTCCTTTGACCGGAGTATTCTCACTGTCCTTCTTCAGGTTGACTGCAAGAGTTGGAGACACAGTACAGGTGGTTAGGAGACAAAGTGCTACTTTACCGATTACTGAATTTCCTAGTCATTGTTTTATTTTAGTGATTTACCATTTTTGGGCAGTATAACCTCCTCCATGTTTGGGACAGGGGTAGGGTCCTCCATGTCTTTGGTCAAGTCCTCTTCAAGCTCTTCCTCCTGTTGTCCACGCCTTCTCCTTTACACACACACACACACACACACACACACACACACACACACACACACACACACACACACACACACACACACACACACACAACACACACACACACACACACACACACACACACACACACACACACACACACACACACACACACACACACACACACACACACACACACACACACACACACACACACACACATCAATGCTGAGACCACACACCAAATGCCATCCAAAAACTGTTGGTTATAACCCTTACCCTTCTTTCCTTCTTCCTGCCTTCAGAGGAAGGAGGTGAGGGGGAGCGTCTTCTCTTTTTGAAGGGGGTGTGTTTGGAGTCCTGCAGTAGAGATAGACAGTGAGAAATTAAGGAACAAAGAGTTCTAGCGCCATTAACTGGAACATCGCTGATCAAGACTCTGCACGTTTCTGAAAATCTCATGGTTCACAGTTGCCTCCATTTCCCAACAGGAAACTGTAAGGGCTATGTTTTAATAATTGAAAACACCTTTCCCTTCACAGGCCCTCCAGACCACCTACAGCTTCACACAAACCTGGTCGTCTTTGAGGTGAATACGTCGGCGGAAAACGATTGGTACATTCCTCTCATTCACACAATAGTCCTCTTCGTTCATCCACTCGTTGAAAACATCTGTGTCCAGAACCCAGCAGGCATGAACCTGGAACACACACACACACATACACACACACACACAAAATTAGTATTAATTTGGTGTATCTCATCAAGTGTCCAAAATAAACACACAAAAGATCATATCACCAAATACCAGTGAAATGGATGTAGTCTTATTTATATAGTAAATGTATGAGTAAACAGTGTGGTACAAAATCATATTTTTTATGTAAGTGTGCTGCTGTACTAACCCGCCATGGCTTTTCTGAATGTGGTGGCTCTTCAACCTCTCCTTCAACATCACTTGAGGACAACCAACTGTCGTAACTGTTGGAAGTTGGCAAGAGACACAAAAGGTAAGTATTGTGATTGTATATGAACATCTGTGTGCATATGTGCTCGTGTGCTTTACCTGTCAGGGTGCATGCCCCAGTGTACCAACACATGTTTGTCTTTCCGCATGACAGGGCGCATCCATTCATCTGAAAATAGAGCGTGTACTTTTTTCTATCAAGTTAAATAACCATTTAAAACAATAAACACACATACATGCACTAATTTTAACTGACCTTCCTCTGTAGAAGCAGATGAGGGGTAGATGTGGTGACTGGCGAGTGTTCGGTCTTCTGTGATCGTACCCTGTGGAAGGATAAAGTGTGACCATGTGGCACTGATATTGAGCTACATTATCAGACCTGCAATGACTTTTATTATTGTTGCAATTTCTTAGTCGGCCAGAATTGTCTCAGTATACTTCAACCTTTAAACAAACTGTGGAGGCTCATCTAAAACTTCTGCAGCACTTTACCTGGTGTTTGGTGATAATATCTGCAAGTCTGCTAGTCAGCTCCTGATCCAGTGTCGGGTCCAGATACACCACAGGCAGTGACAAACAGTTGTTCTGTAGGCAAACAAAACATCGGTACGCATTCATTAATGGTGTGTTCTTGGTGGGCGGATGTGTGTTTGTGTTTAAATGTGTGTGTCTATGTCACCTGGATCAGCGCTCTTTCAATACTACCAAACATCTCAACATTCCTTTCAGTTCTTGACGGATTCTGCAAGTCAAACCTCCGCCTGTAAAAGGAGAGAGGAGAAGAAAGATCATAAGACACTAGGCCTGCATGATTAATCGTTATAAAATTGCTATCTCGATTCACCCTGTTCACGACCTAATTTTGAAATAATTTAGATTTAAACTTTTTTTTTTTTTACAAGTTGGCTGCATCACAAACGCTACTACTTTCTTCTGTGAGTTTTAGACATAGACTGTATTAAATAGGTTTTAAACCACTCCTGAGTGCTGCAATGCTCTCCCTTCTCTTCATTGAAGCCTCTATGTTTACAGGCTTGTGGTAATGCACAATGTGCTATAGGTGCCAAAAAAATCTGTTTGGTCATGGTCGAAAAAATTGTGGCAGAGAATCGTGATATCACTTCTAAGCAAAATAATCGTGACTTATATTTTCCCCCGAATTGTGCAGACCTAACGGACACTACTGTGATAAAAGCAAAGGCGATCAGAGGCATGCAACTTACCAGCCTTGCGCAGCTTTGAACTTGTAGGCAGTGCCAAGAATGTGGCAGAGTCCACCCCCTGGTCGCAGGTCAAGGAAGCACTGTGTCTAAAGAGAAATTGTAAAATCAACAGTCTGGCATTCTGTAACCCATCTTGCGAGATTTACTATCACCTCACTCTTTCCACTTTTTAATGAGGACCACAACTAAAATAAGTTTTGAGACTTATTGTTTTTTATCCTCACGTCAAGACAGGGTGATGCAGTAATAAATGTATCTACATAATTACTAGTATATTTCATTGCATCTTGTTATATTTATAAATGGATCTCAACCCACACAAGAAGACTCAATCAACATAAATAAAAAGATGGAGACTTCAGGGACTGTTAACAACCAAAGGATGAGGTATTGTAAATTCAGAACACTCGCGTAGTGAAGTGTGACAATTATAAAAGAAAGACCGTAACACAGGCAGCAACTCACAGGCAGTTTGGTGAGACTAGGACTGGTAGCTTGTCTGCCAAAGGCATCCTCTTGGAACTGGAGAAGCTGCAGGGTTACTGCAGCCAGATTCTGACACGATGGAGCATCCACCAGCACATACTGACGGACACACGGACAGAGACGAAAGGGATATGAGGAGGAGAATGTGTTGTTGTCATCATCATCATCATCATCATCATCATCATCTATTGCATTTTACCGACAGTGTATCCAGTTTAATTGGTGTATTTGTACTGATTAACCCTTAGGATTTGACTACATTTGCACTTCATCTTTTGTATGCTTTTTTTTTTTTAAATCTTGCTGGCCAGTGCAACGTTAAACGTAACGTTATCCAGCATGAGACGTTTGTTTACAGTCTGAGCTATTGGACTTGCTAGCAGGGGGCGGCTAGCCTGTTAGCATGTTTCCTAAACAGCTAACTACCTTTTTGTAGTGCTTCCCGATCCACTGTCGCACCACCTCCAGCTGGGCTAAAGTATCCGGACTCTCCCAGAACCTAGCGGACGGACTGCTGTCTTTTTTCCGGTGTGCGGATATGCCGGAGCTGGCTTGGCTTGTCCCGGGAATGCCGAGGTTTGTTCCTCCAGACATTGTGGCCATAATAAAATGAGATTTATTTCAAACGGGAGAACAAAACTGGCTAGCGCGCTCGCTAGCTTTTGCGTTCTCACTTTCTCTCGCGAGACGCAGCGCGATTTTTTTGCAGTTCGGCATAAGGGTTTTCCATTTTTAAATATTTAACTGTCTTTCATTTACATTCATTTTTATACTTAATTGTGTGCGTTTTTGAATTAATAGTGTGTGTTTAAAATACCCAAACTTGTTTTTTTAAGGACAACAGAATGCATACCTTTGTTACAAACCACGACTTTTACTTTGAAATTTAACATTTAGGAAATAACTACGCAAGACGTGCAAACAGGATGAACAGAAGAGAAGTAAAGTGATTATTGATTAGAAGCTTGTATATGTTTAAATGCTATAATTCCAAGCTACCTTTCGAATAGTTGTTTGAAAAAGTATTTATAATATGGCCAAATCACTTCCTTTTACCGTTATGAATTGTTTTGTTGTTGCAGTATTTTCCGTTTTATCATAATTTCCAAAGAGACAGGAAAAACAAACTTCTGTGCAGCTGACAGCAGTAGCAGCGAGTTTGTTATGATTCTTTTCCGTCGCATAATATAATTGGACATCTGCAAAACCGCACACGTCACACAACCTCAACTAGCTGTCTAAAGTCACTCGTGGCACCGATGCACCAGCACCCCTGTGAGTAGCATATTCATCCTCTCACTCGCTCCATGTTGACCTAGGCCCTAAGATCCTATGGGTGTCCAGGGTCTGACCACCTATGTGGAGGGAAACAGAAACTTCCTCCAAGATGTGAAGTTCAGGGACAGTCGCCTGGTTATTGATGGCTGCAGTTTGTATTTCCGGCTCTACTTTAACCACGGTTTGGACCAGCAGCGTGGAGGAGACTATGATGCTTTCGCTGGCCTGCTCACCCAGTTCCTGTCTGCATTGGCGGCTTGCAACATCCAGCCATATGTGGTACTGGATGGAGGTAAGGATGCTTTAGAATGGTAACTTCCTATCAACACCTTTTTATTTTAGAAAAATCATCTTATTACAGTTGATGTCAATGCATTATTATTACATTTAAATGATAGAATATAGCCAGGTGTTAGACAGTTCTTTTGATAAATAAATTTGATTAAACAAAAGCAGCTCATATTTGTTTAAAATGCATCAACAAGTTACTTTTTTGTTGTTGTGGTTATAAGGGATTGACCCCAGTGACAAGAAGTTTCCCACCCTGCGCCAGCGTCTGCAGTCCAAGATAAGAGAGGCAGATAGCCTATCCCACGGTCGCAATGGCTCTGTTCTCCCCATCCTCACAAGAGATGTCTTCATCCAGGTCCTCATCCAGAGAGGAGTGCCACTGGTCCAGTGTCCAGCTGAGGCCGACTGGGAAATTGCGTGTTTGGCTCACCAGTGGAACTGCCCAGTTCTGACCAATGATAGCGACTTTTATATCTTTGACCTGCCAGGTGTGGATAGCGTACTTAATAACAATCCAAATCGAGCTTTGTAATGAATAGCAGTGATGATATCTCACTTAATGCTTTGCTGTTGTTTTACATTTTGTTTATGTGCTTTGTTTCCTTAGGTGGTTACCTGCCACACCATTTTTTCCAGTGGACCAACGTTAATGGCAAAGCCTCTCACCGCTACATCTCAGCTCGATGCTACACCACTAACAGCCTGTGTCGCTGGTTTGGTGGAATGAACAAGGAGTTGCTACCGTTATGTGCCGTCCTGGCTGGTAATGATTATGGCACGCCAAAAGATACTGAAACACTCCTGGGTCTGTTGGATGGGAGTGTAATAGGGAGAGGTGGTGGCAGGGGTAAAGGTAGAGCATCCACTTCCCGCATTGAGGGCTTCCTTCTCTGGCTGTCCTCTTTTTCAAATCCAGCGGAAGCCCTTGATGAAGTGAGCAGGCTAATGGGGGAGGAAAGTGGAGACGTTAGGGGCAAGAGAGGACAGAAGGCTGGGCTCAGTTCACAGCTGTGGGCTGGTATGCAGGAGTACCACATCGCCCCTCATAGCTCTCTGGCTTGTTGGTTCTCTGTAGGTAAGGTAGCTACGGGAGGACGGGCCTCTGGGCTGCCCGAGTGCCTGTCGCTAGCTGCAGCTCAGGGACTGTTGGCTCCCTTGGTGGTAGATGCGCTTGTGATGCACAGGGTCCTGCTCATCCCACAGGTGGAGAACAGCAAGCTATCCAGCAGCCATTGTAGTGCCAGCACCATACGTCAGGCTATATATGGGATATTACTGCAGAGAGGCCCAGATGTCCAAGCCCGGGATATGATGGTACAAGAAAAAATCAGCCAGGGTACAAGAGGTGGGAGAGGGCGAGGGGAAAGGGGGCGGGGATGTGGTCAGATTGGTAGAGGAAAGGGTCAGGGCACACAGCAGGGTCTAAATGTAGGATTCAGCATTAAACAAGCAGCTGGTGCAGCTACATTACAGGCTCAGGGCTCTACTGTAGAGGAGTACGACCGTGTGGATCTGAACTTGAAGAAAAACCATATAGTGGCACATCCACTCAGAACCCCCCTACGTCTAGACACGCTTGGCCAGGTAAACATGACAAAAAAAATGTTTTTTGTTAAATTTATGGTTTTAAAAAGAAAAATTGTTCATGTGATTAATTTATCTTTCCCAATTATCTGTCATGATTTGATCCAGGCTCCTGTGGCTGTTCGTCTTGGTGTCCTGTTGGAAGTCTTAGGGATGAAGGAGTCTCTTCTGGTCCCTGTTCCTCTTCACTTGAGGCTGGCTGTAGCAGTGACAGCGTTCTGGCTGCGAGAGGCCATACCAACACCCTCACAGCCCCAGCTCCAGGCTTTGGTGCTCGGCATGATTTATGGAGAGTTGTCCTGGAACAACCAGCCTGGAGCTACACACTACCAGCATGCCGGTTAGATTTGTTGTATCTTTTGTATTGTTCCACAAGGTTACAAACACTAACATGTGCCTCAATAAAAAGGCAAACAGCAATCCTTGATGATCTACATTGTGTTGCTGCTGTGTATCCTCCTAGTGCCACAGCTAAACTGGGCTGCAGAGCGCAACGTGTTGGCTGGGTTGGATCGACAACGGGTGAGGCCAGGGGAGAGACGGGGTTTGGACGTCGGAGCAGCTCACAGTTTTAGCCAATGGCAGGCCTGCCTCTGGAGTACACTGTGTCTCAATCAGCTATTACTGATGCCACTGCCTGAACCCCACCTATCATGGTAAGGCACAGGGACATGAAAGTGGAGACACCGTTTAATTTTCCACCTATGAGAACTAGAGCGGCAACAAATGACTATTTTCATCATTGATTACTCTGTTATTTCTTTGATCACTTAGCCTTATCGTCAGAAAGTAATGCCCATCTTTTTTTTTTTTTGTCACAAACCCAAAGTGACATCCAATTGCTTGTTTTGTCCGACCATATGTGCTTTAGACTGTTCATACATTCAATATACTAGTTTCACATAAGACAAATACTCACATTATTTATAATTAATGATTGTCCTAACAGACACCACATCCACATCAGTCAAATGATTACACTTAAACGGTCATTCCACCAAAATATAAGAAACTTAATCACTTAGTGGATTCTGATCATGACTGTGATACCAATCTCTTGAGATTTCTGCTGCCATTCCAACATGATGGAATTTTGTTTTGTGGTGTTTTAAAAATGACATGAAAACAAATCAAAGCATAATTGAGAAAGAGCACACTGAAAGACATTTTCAAAATTCCATTCACTTCCATTTTATCTAAGGTCAATCTAAAATATCTGCAGATACCACCATGGTTAAGTTGAAAAGTATATATTTTTTTGTAATTCGGTTGCCTCTCTCTCCGTTTCTGTATGTGCGTCAGGTTGTACAGCGGTACCTTGGTGCATGGCCTCCTCAGGTATCTGAAGGAGGGTCGAGCTGCTGAATCCCTCCTATCCGGGGGTTCCATGTCGGGGCAACTCTACTCCTCCCTGCTGGACGCTGTGAGGATCTGCTGCTCCAAAACCCACCCATCCTCTTCAGCAGCAGGGAGGAGGAAGAGAGGTGGAGGCCGGGGAAGGAGAGGAAGAGGGGGGCATGGGAGAGGAGCAAGGGGAGGGGGGAGAGGAAGTGAGGAGATAAACAACAGGTTTGCTCTCCTGATGAGCGACGAAGAGTTTGATGACGATTGATGAGGAGGCAGAGGAAAATGAATCGTTATGAAGCACTTGCTAGGAGCCGTAGGAGGAACATTCCTGTGTTTTATCAAACACACTCAGGGAATGCAGTAAATAGTGAAGAACTACACCTAATGTTTCAGCTTTTAGCAGATTTTTGAAAGCTTTTATGTCCTGTAACTGATGCATGTTTTCAATCTGACACTTTTATTCAGTTACATCCACAATAGATTTAAACAGTAAATGCAGAGATTACTTATTTATCATCTCTGTTGACCACAACGTTGTATGGCAGCTATTGTCATTTTAATAAGCAAATCATAAAATCTTATTTTTTTTGCAGATGCCTTCACACTCATGAATTTAGTGCTCATCATTCTATAATAAAAAATATAAATCAAACTCGACACTTTTACAAACTTCATATTCGGCTAGTTTTTACTCGTAACCACATTTGGTCAATAATTCAACTCATTCTATAAAAACAGTTTTAAATTACAGAGCGTTACCAAAGCACTCTTAAATATGTACACAACACAACCAAGATGAACCCATTCATTAACGCAGTATATCTACACAAAAACACAAAGTTTTTTTTTTTTTCTAAACCAGTCTTATTTACCTAACTTAAGAACCTTCACGCATTCAGTCTCCTGGTCCCCGTAAACAATACATTTGTGGGATAGTAACCCACTAGCACTTTAATATAGGACCTACACTTTTGGCACAGTTAAAAATTAAAAATAGAAATGTGGCTACTGCACATGGTTAAAAAACAAAAGAAAAATACACGTGAATATAGACATTAGTAGAAGCCGCCAGGCCTTGCCTTATGTGAATTAAATGGTCAACTGTCATTCAGTGTCATAACTTAATATACACTGGATCTTTCTCTTGTCCTATGAGGATGAAGAGGTAGCGGCAGATGAAGAGGCAGTGGCTGCAGCGTGTGACTGAGAGTCTATGAGGTCCATGTCTTCGTCTTCGTTGACTCCACACGTGTCAACCACACAGATCAGACAGCTGGTGACAGGAAACGCTCGCACCTTGCTGCAAGTCACCCACCTAAAAATACAGTGGAAAACTGATTTACATGGTGTATGAAATGGTGAGATAATTAGATTTATTTTGAACATTCCCACTGTGCCTATTAATAACAGAATTTATTTTTACTTTGTTGTTGTATTATTTAGTTAATATACTGACCTGTCAGTATCAGTGTGGTACTCCAGGACGTGTCCGAGCCGTCCCACACCTTGAAACCCTGCCAGCACATAGATGACCTCACCGACTGCTGCACACTTCAACGTTACACCTCGCCACGGCATCGCCAAAGCAGCACGCCACTCATTACTGCTAATGTCATAGTACTCCACAGAGTCCAGTCCACCTAGAAAAATTCCACGCACACAAAAAACAGTATCATACAAAGTACTACCGCTACTATGTTCAATAATATTATTACGGGACAATTCATTCTAAATCACTACGTGGTTATGGTATTATCAATTTTTTTGTACCCAGCGTAGGGCTGGGTGATATGGAGAAAATCAAATATCTCGATACTGCAATGATCTTGTAGGGTTGACTATTGGCGCGTTCACAAAATATTTACACAATAAGGTTTTTGATAAATAATCATCAGTAATGTGGATATAATGCCTACGTGGGTAAAGGCAAATAATAGAATGGTTACAACAGTCTGGTGGTTCAGAAAAATTACATAACTTTACTGTAATGCAGCCTCTAAAACAAGGAAAAGACAACACTTATGTCATATTACGCCAAAATCTAAGACAATATCTAATCTTATATCACGATAGGAATATAATATTGATATATAGCCCAGCTCTAACCCAGTGCTCCCTGCCCTCCAACAGCATAGATCCTGTTGTTGACCACCGCCAGCCCATGGTTCTTCCTAGCCTCTCTCATCCCACACAACTCCCTCCATCTGAGGACAGAGAGGGACAAGGAAGGGGTTCAGAAGGAGTGTAACAGAACACAGATAAATGTAGCAGCGCAGCGTAACATTATGTGATTTGCCACTTGCATCTGAAACTCCAGTTTAGAGCTTTCTGTCCACCTGCTCTTTTGCGGAGAAATTTCCATGAGCTCCAAGTCTGATAAAAGCGTATTCATCAATAAAATAATATAATAACTTCATTCTTGTCAAACTAAAATGAAGGCTATTTATCCTGCTACTATAGAAATGTTGGGGATACACAGTTTTCAAACAACATTGATATGAATTTATTATACAGACCAGTAAACAATAAATAAATTTAATTTCTTCACATTGTTCTTGCATGTCCTCCTGTTGTCAGCCAGTACATAACAAAAGCCTTTCCCCTCATATTCCTTTTCATTTTAAACACTAAACAAGCCAGTGGGGGTCCCACAACATCCTTTGGGTTGTATAGTAGGCCTGTACAATTAATCGGTATAAAATCGCAATCTCGATTCACCCTGTCCACAATTCAATTTTTACATAACTTTGAGATATATATATTTTATGACTTTGATTCTCATTTTATGAACCGACTGCATCACAAACGCTACTACTTTCTTCTGTGAGTTTTGCATAAAATAGGTTTTAAAGCGCTCTCAACCGCTGCAATGCTCTCCCTTCTCTTCATTGA
>NC_045746.1:3926548-3929237 GCF_008692095.1 Etheostoma spectabile
TATGTTTACAGGCTTGTGGTGATGAACAATGTGCTATAGGTGCCACAAAAAAAAATCTATGATTGATACTGTCAATTTGTTTTGTTTTGTCATGGTAAAAAAAAATCAAGGCAGCTTAAAAACTGTGATTCATATTTTCCCCGAATCATGAAGGCCTTTTGTATAGTTCAGGACTGTATGTCTGTGTGACTCACTGTTGAGTGTTGGGGTCGTAGACCTCACAGTTGTTGAGGACCCTGCCAGACACATTGTTGCCCACCGTGCCTCCACAGACGTATATGAGCCCGTTGGCCTCCACTGAGCCGTGGCTGCAGCGAGCCAACAGCATGCTGGTTTTCACCTGCCAAGACTCTGTTCTTGTGTCGTAGCATTCGAAAAGGTCGAGGGCAGAGCTGCCTGCAGACACACACGTACAGTACATTAACACCATGACTAAATGCTTTTAGAAGGGGGATTCCTCCCCCCCCCCGACGGATCATTAATGTCCACTATCCCTTAACCTACTCAGAATATACACAAACCTCCCCAATCCCAGGTCCCAAGTTCACCCCTTCCACCTCCCTGTGCTCACCTACTTCCGACCCCCCAGATGTGTAGATCTTGCCCTGGGCGGCACAAGCAGCCAGGCTGTCACGGGGCGTGGGTGGACCCAGCTTGGAGTACCAGCTGTCCTTTAGGACGTTGTAGCAGTCCATGCGCTTAATGGGGAAGAGCTGTGAGCCACCCAGGATGTAGACCACATTGTCCCAGAAGACGGCTGTGGCATCCCGGCGCTTCTCGAAGGGGCAGCGGATGTCTGTCCAGGTGGAGTCCTGCACGGACAGCAAGACTGACACTGGTAAATATATTTTTTTTTAGTAGACAATAAAAAAAACTATGTCTGTTTCTGCAATCTGATTAATATGAAATGTAATGTTGTACTCACTGTAAAGCCCAAGATGTTCAATCATTTTTTTTTTTTTAACCAAAACCCCAAATCGGATTTTTGAAGTTTTACACTATAGTATACTATAGAGTGTATATCTATCCGACATTTACTGACTTAAGCCCGGTACCTTGGGGTTAAAGTAGCGGCAGGACTGAGGCTGGGAGCCTCCAAACAGAGCGATACGATAGTCGTGCTTCTTGCGTCGCGGTCGGCTGCTCTCTCCCAGATCCTCCCGATCCTCCAGGGACAGCAAGTGGTAGCGCATCCCACCTGGGACAAAAGCACAGGCTGTTATATTTTTAGTGCACAAGTGTGTTCATGTCAACCCAGGAGACGTTATGAGATAATGCAGGTCATATTTATATACACGGAGACATTAATTTAGGAGTTTGGGATTTAGGTGAATTATCCCCAGCTGTGGTGGTGGCTCATGTTATGTATCTTTGAGAGCCCAGCCAAAACCTTGGATTGTAGCCTCATTAATAATAATTATTTAATATTTCACTACTATAATAGAGAATGATGCAGATAGTTTATATTCTGAGTAATAGCACATAGCAGACAATGTCAAACAGCATTACACCAATGTTGTAATGTTCCTTCATATAGACATGAGACACTAAGTATTTATGTTTATTATCAACTTCTTTCTCTCTCTCTCTTCCCACTCACTGATGACCATCTTGAGGCACTGGGGGTTGTCCTGGATGAGGGGCTCAGCCTGCACCGTCTTGGAGAGGAAGGTTTTAGAGACCAGAGGAAAGCGAACGCACCCCAACACCTCCACCATGTACCGCTGTCTGTTACACACATCGTACTTCAGCCAGCGCACTGCTGCGTCGTAAATCTAGACAAAATTGCATGCAACAAAGAATGTGGGAACATCCAGATTAAAGGTGATATTGTTTTTAGCCAGAGCTATCACTCAGCTTTGTCCTGATGTGCTACACCTATGTATTTGATAATCCAAGTTGTAAATAAGTAGATATTACTTCACAAAAAGGGACTTATTTAATTTCATATTATTGCCTCCAAACTTAGGGACTAAAATACCAACAGTTTCTATGAACACCTCCCCTATTCTAAAAAGATTATGGCACAAAAGAAATGAAACACAGTATAGTCAGAGAGAGCATACATGTGTACCTGGGCCTCGGCACGGACAGTGAGTTTGTCCTGGTGCAGAAGGTGTGTGAGCTGTTTAACGTCCAGTTGCAGGAACTCGTCCAGTTTGTAGACTTCAGTGAAATGGAGCTCGAAGAAGTCCTCTGCTGCTGCCTTCAGCTCAGGACAGTCCATACAGTCTGCCAGGGAGGAAATACCTGCAGGAGAACATACAAAGCTCAGTCAGTGTCATGAGTTACATGATGTGGCAGGCCTGACCCAATCACATATGTAGGGAAAATAACTTCAATATTTAAATGAACAAAACTGCTTTTGATGTTACGTACCAGGCACAGCGATCAAGCTAAGTTAAACTCAATCGGCTAGTAGTTTAATACTTGATAAAAATGGCCAAAGGACCAAATGGCTCAGCAAACTGTGGGGTAAACACACATGAGATATGATTTAACACTGATTGCACTTCTGTTATTACCAAGGCAGTTTGTTGCATCAATTTGTCCTTTGAGGAACTCCACACACATCTTCTTCACAGGCTCAATCTGGTACTGGTTGGCTGCATCCAGCAAAGACTGGACATTACTGCTGTTCACCGAGATCCTGACACACACACACACACACACACACACACACACACAC
>NC_045746.1:3929247-3938886 GCF_008692095.1 Etheostoma spectabile
ACACACACACACACACACACACACACACAGAGAGAGAGATATGCTGTTTCTGATAAAATTATGTGAAAGTAGCAGCACGCCACAGTCCTATTGGTAAAAAACAGTTGTGCCATATGCTTTGAAATGACCACTCCTATATGTCAAGATTTGCTCTCTACTTTTAACCAAGAGTCTTACCGAGCTGTGTATATAAATTCAATCAACAGCTCAATGATCTCAGGCTCGGCACTCCTTAGCTCCACCTCGTGGGACATTGACTCCATCATTCTGGCTGGAGGTAAGGAAAAACAGAGAGGGAAATTTAATAGAAAATGGAAACATGCCAACAAAACATGACATCAAGAAATGTGTTTCCTGCTATTGTTGGCAACAGCTTGGGGAGCCCTGCATAATTAATTACGTGACATCCCAAAAACATAATATTAATTATAATAGAAATCACACTGGCCCTATAGCAGCAGAGGCAATCTTCTCACTACTGTGATTCCCTATGGCTCAATCTGTACATACATAGATCATAGATATCAAGCGTGTGTGACCTGTCAATGGTTATGTGTTTTTGGGTAAACACTTACTGGTAAACATGAGGCTGAAGAAGTGGCTTGCTGCAGCCAACACTACTCTGTGGGCAGGAAAGTGTTTCCCCTGAACCACAAGGGTCACATCACAGAGAGTACCCTGAATAAAACACAGTCAGAGAACAGCAAACGCCTCATGTCAAGCCCTGTTAGATACATACACTCTTGTTCTCTTTTGTATTTTCTCTTTCACACACACACACACCTGTTTCCTGAGGTTGTTCATGACTCCCATGATGCTAGACAGCTGTCTGTACTCCTCTTTGGTAGCACACTTCCTTTCGCTCTTCTTCTTGGTGCTTGCAGCCTTCTCTGGAGAGGCCACCCCTGTCATGTCAGCCTGATTAATGTAATCTCTTCAGTTAAATTTAACAACACTTTTAGCACCACTGCTAGCAGTGTGCGGCTGCAGTCTCTTTGTTGGGGCTCGACAGTTACTTTGCTTGCTAGCAGACAGCAGCTTGTTGTAATTTTTTTGAACTATAAAGCCGCCAGTTTGACGGCAGATTCTTCTTGAAAACTCGTCAGTCAGAGAAAGTCAGAAAGAAAATAATAAAGATGAACTTGCTGCCATGTCAAACAGTGATAAAAAAAGGTTAACGAAGTATATCTTGTAAGCTAAAAACGGCTAAAACCAAAGTGTATTTGCTTCTTCTTCTTCTTCTTCTTTGGGTAATAACGGTTATAACGGTAGTTTACATCCCTAATGTTACACTACTGCCACCTTCTGGAGTTAGTTAACTCATGTCAGATTTTTCCTAATAGAAGCCGACCAAGCATCTACTGACTCGTCCCTTTTCTCTACGTATGTTATTTATTCCTGCACCTGTTCATCCCAAATCGTTTACTTTCTTCCAGCATGTCCTTTCTGTCTGATAGGCTGACATATTTTCTGCAATGACACAGGCAGCGATCACAAAAAACACTAACATGTGATTTGTGCTGTTTAGGTTGCTGCCTGTATTGTGTTCCCCTCCATACCAACTTCTCTATATATTGAGTTTAAATATCTTTCTTTTATTGCGTTTTCCGTGTAGTTGCCACTGTTGAGTTACTTTTGTCCATTTATGTTCCCTCTGTTTCTTCAACAATTCCTCCCCCATTCTATCGGTCCTCTATTTAATTTAATTTAATTTATTTTTATTTTCATTTTCATTTTCATTTCATTTCATTTCATTTTATTTTATTTTTTTATTTTTTATTTTTTATTTTTTATTTTTTATTTTTTATTTTTTATTTTATTTTATTATATACTGTTGCCTGTTTAAAGCTTTGGTTGAAGATACTCGCGTTCGCCCTCTACCCACAGATGCGACAAACTACACGTTGACCGCAGGATTGCGGAACTGAGTTATTTATTATCCTTTAAAACTGTTTGTAGGTGTAATAAATATGTTCTGGTATTTAAAACATACGGCTTTAGTTGTGTGATAACTTGGAAATGAGATTTTATATCTGGGAATAGATACAGCTATGGCAACAGCAGAGTTTTGTTTACCTCGCTGCAGTCCCCTGCAGGTGCACCTCACCTGTATGGCTTTGTCACGCTCATATCTGGTCAGCAAGCCAGAAAACACAACCAGGAAGAAAAGTTTGACAGGAGTCGCATGACGCTGACGTAATTTGGAATGTGCGGACTACAGATGCATTGTCAGAAATAATTGACCTGAAAACAAATTGAGAGACCCCAGAGCTGCAGGAAAATGCTCCGTTTTGTCTGCTGTTGCTGCTTCTCAAGTGAAAACTCCGCCAACGAGGTAGGCTACGTGTTTATTGAATTTTTTATGTAAACGTTAATGCGTTTTATTCGAGTTCAGAAGATAAACTTGAGCCTTGCATTAGTGAGATTAGCCTATTGGATGAACCTGCTAGTCTAATTTCATGTAGTTGATGAAGACTACACCCATTATAAAAATGTTACATAGACTGTTTGAATCAGGCTAATCCCTGTGAGAGTGTTTTTCATGGTGTCTTACAAGAAAGGGCAATCCAAATCACTATAGTTGTATTGTTCTGCTACAAATATGTGCAGAGATACAACAGAACCCTAAAGGCAGTACCACAGAACTTTGAACTTGAAATAAATGTATTTTTTGTTTTAAACATGAACACTTGGTTGGTGGACTGAGTTTATGACAGAGTCATTACATATGTCCAGGTGAGCACAAGCCTTATTATTACATTATGTCTCTTTCTGAAAAGTGCCAGTTGAAAACAAAAACATTCTTTGTAAAGGAAACAAACAACTCTGATTCCATTTTCAGAGGCAGGCTCTCCTCCACCCCCGACCATCTGACCTGAATGAAGCTAGATCAGCCAGGCAGAGCCGGCCAACACACAGTGGTACACAATCTCTCTAAATGTCAATGTGTCTCTGTCTCAAACGTGTACATTTCTAATACAATACCGGATGAATTTGAACTAAATGCATTCTGTGTGTGTGCCTGTTGTGTGATACTCTTTTTTTTTCTTTTTTTTTTTCTCCCAGATAGGCAGATCGTGATGCGGATTGGCAGGTTGGCGATGAGGCAAGTGTGTGTGCCAGAGTTGGACCAGAGGTTTTCCGACATGGCCGAGACCTTCAATGAACAGCACGAGCGCTATGAGGCCATGGTCCGACATATCTCCAACCTGCGTCAGAGCTGCGGCTGCAACCAAAATGATACGATGGCTTTAACCGAATGTGTGAGGATGATCAGAGCTGAGCATGGTAAGTGACCCACTCAGAGCTCCCTGTTATAAAGACAACATGGTAACAGGTTTCCCAGCTTAAATGTTCCTTTGTTTCTCTGTTTCAATCTCCATCGCTCTCCACTTCCAGAGGCCAGGTACAGGGTCTCCCTTAAGATGAAGGGCTATGACTTCTCCCTCAATGTGGTTCCTGTGGGCGAAAGTGACGTGGAACCACTGCCCCCACATCTGTCACTGGCTCAGGATGAGGTGAAGGTTACTTCTGAGAGCGCCAAAGCCATCATCTCAAAAGGTACCACACTTCAAGAGTTGATTGGCTGGCTGCTCCGCAGCAAGGATCAAATGGCTGAGCAGGTGAAAGGGGCTGCAGCAACTTACCAGGAGCAAGGAAGACTGAGTGAGAACCTGGAGGAGAACCTAAAGGAAGTGAGAAGGGCAAAGGTGTTGTCGCTGGGATATAAACAACAGGCCGGGGAAGTCCTCACTGAGGCTGCACAGATAGCAGGGGCTTATTTGTAGTTCATGCACATTTTAGACACTCAATTTGAATCCAACAATTACAATACGCAATACGCTCTTTGAACATTATGCACGCACAGAACGTGTACTTAATGTAATGTATTTAAATGTACCAAGTATGCTCTGTGCATTGCAGGCCATTGCAGCCTCTATCATGTTTGTTATAAGAACACAAAAACTAACTATGATCTGCCTTTTAAATGTTTATACTAAGATTTTAATAAATATAGCAAAGACTCACTTTAACACTTACAATATGTTATCTGTGTAAAAATGTATAGTATTTTCCTGGATTGGTATAATCTTACCAGCTAACATTAGGGGGCATTGCAGACTCACTTTACAAATCCAACAGTTGCTACATTGATAAAGATTTTCATTCCAGAAGCAACAATCAAAACAATGAATGTATTTCTATTCTTTAGAAATTTGAACCTGATTAGACACTTTTTTTGTGCAACACAAGAAAGGTTATTCTCTGGCTTGCAGGAGTATTTTGGCTGTGAACTGCACTGGATTATACATACAGTACATATATACAATTTTTCTATAATACAATAGAGGACAGGAGACAGTCTCCAATAGCAGCAATAGAAATTGAACCAGAGGTTTGTTGTGTTTTTGTTATGTTACTATTCAGAGGGAACATTTGCTAAGTATTATCCACAAAAGCCCATGCATTTATTAACTGATTAAAACCGCAGCTTTCCATCTGCTGTTAATGTGAAAGCAAACAAACACATGGTCATGCCATTTTGATAATTAATTTTGGAAAATCCATTGTTTCAAAGGTCATTGTCAAGTGGTCATGCATTATTTATCAGACGGAGACTGTTTTAGAGTCCTGCTTTTGCCTTTTAAACAGATTAATTTGGCATAACGCATTCAAGGATGTGGTATATGTTTAATAAAAGAAAACTGTATCACTTCTGTCTTTCATGGCTCTGCCCCCATGTTTGTGCGACAAAATTGTTAAAATGTTGTAACTGATTATGTTCATAAAAATTTCAATATATTTTAATCAAACAAATCAAAGGCAGTTTCTGACGAAACATTATTTAACTTCAATTCATATACTGCAATGTAATCAATTTTTCTTATAATGCAATCATAAACCAACTCTCAAGTAATTACTTATTAATGTGATTCATCAAAACCATTGTAATCTCTGGTAGCTAAAGTGGCTGTCAAAGAGCAGTGACTGACAGCGACAACCTACCATGATCGTGGACATTATTAATTTGATTGGATGCTGCGTTCAGGGGGTGCGGCAGTTGGATTATGTCCTGCTCACTCATTGGTTCAAACACCTGTCACTCCGTGGAGCGCGAGTCCCTTCGGCTAAGGTAGTCTGAGTGGAGAAAGTAATGAAGATGGAAGGAGCTGATGTTGATGACAAATGTATGAGATTGACGGAGTAGCGAAGTGATAGACGTTTATTCATCTTGTCGGAACAATAGAGGACTGCGATACAAGGACATTGACAGATAGCATGCCCGTAAGTAACTTCTCCAGTTTACTTGGTGTCGCGCCTTAGCCGAGCTAGCTTAGTTAGCTAATCTGTAACAAACCGAGGTGACAGCTCGAAGTCATTCAGCTAGCCAAGACAGAGTGTGTGACGGCAAAGGATTAATTTACAGTCTCTGTCGTATAGCTACTGGTTAAAAATACTATACGTTTATATTATATTATATGGCTGCGAAAGCTAATGCCTACTATTGAGCGACTATAGTGAGACAGAATGTCACGTTTCAACGCAAGTTGTGTTACCAATTGTCATTGTGACAAACTAGCTTGTTAGCATTGAGCATAGCGGTAGTTACTACATTAATTAGCTTTAACTAGATAACATGAAATAAAACGGCAGTCAAGATGGGAAGGTTCCTTAATACAGTATGTTAAGCAAACTAGCTTTTCATTGTACCAATTTTGCCACTGTAGGTGACCACGTAACGTTTGTCATATAAACAGACTTTGTACTGCTGACTGACAGCTGTAAGTGTGTTAGGTCTACATACTTCCTCGTGTGTGTGTGTGTGTGTGTGTGTGTGTGTGTGTGTGTGTGTGTGTGTGTGTGTGTGTGTGTGTGTGTAAGAGCGAGAGAGAGAAACCACTGCAGACTGTTATGGTGACGATAATGCGATGTTGAGATTTTTCTAATAGCCAACAAGTGATGCATCTTTCCTCTGTACCACTCAGCCAGTTCAGGGCTTTCCTGTATACTGTGTGAAGCTTTGATGCAGAGCCCCAAGGCAGTCCTGCTGTTTGAAAAGAGGACCTTAACTACTCTTCATGGACTCAAAAGTTGAAAAGGTTTTGTTTTACAATCTGTGTCCTTCACAAGGGCTGTGCTTTTGGTGGTGTGCCAGATATTGGCCATGGAGCAAAAAGATTGCATGGGCTCTGTTGTCATCCAGCATCACAGCCTGCGGTTTCATGAAATAAGAATTAAATATACTGGCAATGAAAATCATTGCAACCCATTTGATTTAATTATGCATCCAATTCTATAACAAGAACAATACAGGTGATATACAGATGTTGATTTTCTTTGCAAAATGATGTTTTTGTGAGCAGAGATACCAGTAAATGTTACTAGTGTTAGCACACACGCTTCACACCCCCTGGGTGAAGCAGCCTGAAGACTGTCTGAGTAGCCATCATCCTCCTTTCTCCCACCACAACCACCACTGGATTGAGGGGGCATCCCAGGACAGAGCTGGCCTTCTTAGCCACTGGTATTTAAAAGTGAAATCCGGGGGCTGAGAATTAATAGATTAGGAGAGAGTTATCCAACTGTGGAATGGAAAGCTGAGATAAATGGAGAGAAAAGTGATATATAAGAGAGCGTTAAAAAAAAAGAAAACAGTGATGTTAATCATTGGACTTTTTAGGCTCGCTTGCCGCAGGAAGACAGGAAATTGAAGGGGCGAGAAGAGGGAAGATGCATCACTGGCTTAGAGGCAACGAAGAAAAGAGCGTAGGCTGCTATAAGAGGATTTCTTCTTGTCAGATCTCTGTATCTGTCTCCCTCAGCAGCAAAAATCACACACACAAGCCACAGACTGTTGTCATGTACTTAGCTGCCGGCAGTGCTCGCTGTGTGTGTGTGTATGTGTGTGTGCGTGTGCGTGCGTGCGTGCGTGTGTGTGTGTGTGCAAAAGATGAGGAAAAAAACAGAACCCCCCCTTTCTTTTAAGCTATAAGCAACCTTCTATTGAAGAAGACCAGGGGGGAAAGCAAGGTGGGAGGCGATGATGCAACCTCAGGCCAAGATAGTCCAAGTAAAGAATGTAGCAACAGAGAGCGTGAAAAAGATGGGATATGAACTGAAGAGAGATGATGGGAACAAACGGGGTAAAGAGCTCTTAGCACGGTCAGGGAACACGAGGTCCTGTGAAGCTGTGAGCTCTGGACATGTTAGAGGCTCTGCTCTTTATGCCCATGGTTATATAACCCTGCCACCACATTTTATTTTGATAACCACAGCTCCCCAAAGTAGTCCAGTATCAGCTTTTAATTTAATTTAAGTTAAATCAAGCTTGGAGCTACTGGTCCAGCTTTTCAACAGTTGACCTAGTTTGTAGATTTTGGGTGGAGTTGTGTTGGTGTCAGAATCAGTTCCTGGTTCTGACATTGTTATGGTGATTGCAGTTAAACAGTTTATTAGTGGTTATGGTGTGTCAGTACAAGAGTTAAGGATATCCTCAGCTGATGATAGTTCAGGTTCATTTCAGCTGAATTGATCTACTTTATATCTTTTTATCTCTGGTATTGTCATTACCAGCCTAACCAGTGTAGTTGGTGTGGCTTGCGCCCTGCACGACAGGAAAAAGCAGCTCAGCAGCTCTGTTGCTCTCAAACCACCCACTTCGTCTTTCTCTCTCTCTTTCCTTTTCCCCTCCACTTAAGCCTTCAGTCGTATTGGCCTCTCACTTCCTGAAAAAAGAAGGTTCCTAAGCATATGTGTAATAGGAAATGAGGTAATGAGCAGGGAGGGGGGTGTGTGTGTGTGTGTGTGTGTGTGTGTGTGTGTGTGTGTGTGTGTGTGTGTGGGTGGTTTGTGATGTGTGTGTGTGTGTGTGTGTGTGTGTGTGTGTGTGTTGTGGTGTGTGTGTGTGTGTGTGTGTGTGTGTGTGGAGCGCGGGCTGTCCCCGTTAGAATTGCTTCAGTTCTTCGCCAGCTTTCCCAGACAGGTTTGTTCTGACTTTACCACTGACCACAGGAATACACACTGTGGTTTCTGTAATAATCTATGTATAAAATGTGTCTGCTTTTTATTTTACCTTGGGTGTTTTGCTGTAACTAGTTGTAGGGCTACAACTAACGACTTAAGTCCATTACAGCTTTGCATTGTTGAAAAAACTTTGTAAGCTACAGGTAGGCTGCAAAACCCATTGTTTAGATCCATTTCTTGAGCCTATTTATATCAAAAGGTTGGTATTTTAGTGTCTTCCATTATCTGTGTGTGTCTGTGTCTGTGTCTCAGAGCCTGGGGGGTTGCCTGGGACAGCACAGATTGAAACCTAATGAACTCTTCTCTTCTATTGATCCTACAATTTTACACACCTTTGAGTTATCCATCCCCTGGGTTGTCATACAGTGCATTCCTTTCATGCCTAACTCTGTCTCTATTTTTTTGTATCTCTCCCTCTATTTAGTAAGCCATTGATCTCTGCTCTATTCATGTTCCTGCACTGCCTTTCTGTCCCTCGCCTCGTCCACTTCATCACTTCATTGGTTTGTTACTTGTGCTTGTCAAGTCTACTCAGCCACTTATCCTTAACACTGGTTTATTCATGTGTGTATGTGCTGGTCAGTGTGGCTGAGCTGCCCAGAAGAAGCCCACCACCTGCTGAATCATTTGTATTGTGCTCTCTCGCTATTAATTTCTGACATGATCTGTGAGTCCATAATGACTTAGAGATGGCTAACAGTAGTTAGCCAGACTAAGACGGAAGACAAACATCTGCCTAATAACATGATTACACTCTATAGCGTCCTCTCAGGGCAATTGGTTTGTTATTTTCCTCCACCAGTTGCTTGAGCCATTCTGCAGTGTGTCAATCAGGCCTACAAATCTTCAAGACTGGGCAATTTGTGCTGGTCGGGCGTTGTTACTCTATTTTTGTTGTTGTTGCTGTTAGTGCAAAAAAAAGAAATGATTAGTTCTTTAAATTAATCTGCAACAATTTTGATAATCAGTTAATTGTTTAGGGTATTTTTTTAAACGCAATATCTTGGGCTTTAGAACATTTTCATCGGTGTTTTTACTTTATACTACTTTGTTACATTGGATAGACCAAAGTATATATGTATAAGCATATTTGACCTTTACCTTGTAAAGATGACATGCCTCGGATGCCAAAATGGACAGAGTCGACCTTTTTAAAAGTGACTTTATAGGAAGAGAACTCTTCCTCTTACAAGACTGACTCATCCAGATTCTAATCACAGCATTAATTCAGTGAGCCTGCCATTAAAATGCTGGCTTAAGATTGTAGTCTTCACCACCATTAAAGAATGGAACAGCAGACTACACAAATAACTAATTTCTCTAAATGGAGGCTATTCTGCTTTTATAATCTGTCCCTATTTCATGAGTCACTGGCTCCCCTCCCCCCCGTCATTTCTGTCATTGGTACAGTCCATAAATAGACACCTGGCTGCCATGGAGGGACCAGGCACCAGAATATTACAAAATAAAGCATTTGGATGTGTGAAAGACAGATTAGGTAATAAGGAAGACAGGGGGAGAGAAATGATACATGTTAGTTGATGAGTGGAGGGACAGAGGGAGAAAGTGTGTGTGTGTGTGTGTGTGTGTGTGTGTGTGTGTGTGTGTGTGTGT
>NC_045746.1:3938902-3942110 GCF_008692095.1 Etheostoma spectabile
TGTGTGTGTGTGTGTGTGTGTGTGTGTGTGTGTGTGTGTGTGTGTGTGTGTGATCCACTAAGTGAAGTTTTGGAAGTGGAAGAGTTTTAAAAGGTGGATTTATGCCACCTTTGGCTCAAATCTGAGCCTGTTTCTGCACGACAAATGTGCACATACTAGAAGGACTTTTCCTCTCTCTTTCCTGTTCTCAGACTCTGTTACCAAACATGGACTTTGTTTTTGAATTCATCGACCAATTTATCCTTGTGCTCGCATTTTTAGAGCACAGACACGACAGAGCACAGACACGCATAACCCGCAGTGAAAACAGAGTGCTAGTGTCCTCCTACCAGGCAGAAAGCACAAGTGTCACAGTGCATAGCTAGTTAAGGTGACCCAAGTACATGACTAGGACAGCAACTACTGATCAGTCTCTCTCTTTGTTTGTGCAACAGCCACCCAGACAAATACTGTTCTGTGTTGTCATCGTCCCCCACATTGTGATTGATATTTTGAAATCTGGTTAAAACTTCCCATCTTAATTTTTCTTTTTTCTGATAGATTTCTGTCTCTCTGTTTCTATAATCCCCTTTCCTCCTTTATCTGATGTGACTGCAGCACAACAGTGTCGGACAGAAACCGGCAAGTGCCTGCTTTATTAAAACATACAGAGATTAAAAATGGCATTGAGAGCAAACAAAACCCTGTCCAGATAATAAGCAAGAGAACAGGGTAACATTGGATGTTCAATACATACAAGTTGAGTGCTTCGACATTTATTTCAGTTTCACCATGACTAAATGTTAGCTAAAGCCTTTTCCGTATGCCTCGTTTTAAAGACGTGTACATATGGAACTAAACAGCCTGTTTAACAAGCATCAAATTCTACTGTGCCACATTTTGTTTTTCTGATCAGTGCTTCAATAGTTAAGCCTGCCAGGCTTCCCTGTGTGGGTGATTTTTTTTTTTTGATTTAAGAGCCCCAAGTTGAGAATAGGTTGGGTCCTTGCTGCAGAGGTGTGTGTCTGGAGAGGAATGAGAGGGAAACGGGAGAGCGAGAGGGGAGGACAGACTTATGCTTCGTTGGGGTATTCAATTGATGTCTGGAGCGTGTACATTCGGTATTCGCCACTGCCATGGCATTGTTTGTTGTTTGTAATAGAATATTTTTATCAAGATACCAAATAATAGAAGGTTGGCAAACGTGTGTGTGTGCGAGTGTGTGAGAGAGTGTTAGTGAGAGAGAGAGGGTGTCTGTGTGCATGTCATATTTGCTGTGTGACAATAATTAGGCAGTGTGTGTTTATACAGTATTTCTTTCTCTCGTAGGTAGAGGTGACTCCACTGCAGATGAGGGAACATGTTGGCTATGGACCAAGGAGTGGTGGAGGAATGGCTGTCAGAATTTAAGGTACTGTGTGTGCGTGTGTTTGTGTGAAAATCGATATTAAAAAGCACATGTTTGCAGCCCTGTGGGAAGTACATTCTTCGCTGCTGCTTATTATTGGCAACATTTCTTCCACACACATAAACACATTGTTAAGTGCATAGGTCCATACACTCACCGATATGTGACTGCTTCCAAAGTCCAGGCTTGGTGACGTGTGATAATAAAGGAGCGGAAGTGAACTTCCTGTGTGAACATATGGGGATCTACGTGCCATCCTTTCTTAATGGAATTGACCTCTAAAAGCAAGCATATTTATGTGACTGACAGCTTTTGTAGATGCTATCACTGTCTGCCTCTGTAGGCTTTAGACGCTGTCAAAATATCGTTCAAAAACAAAACAATGCATTGCAAATTTAGACACTACATCAACAAATGTTTGGCTATTCAGAACTCACCTGTCATGCTGTGTTTTTATCAAACTGCTATTTGTGTGTATGTGTTTCAGACCCTCCCTGACAATGCTGTGTCCACTTATGCCGCCTCACTTAAAGACAAAGGTGCCCTGGTCCCCGCACTCTACAAGGTCATGCGAGAGAACTACAGCGATGTATGGACACACACTTTCATATTTGTATTCATGTAAACGTTATCTTGATTATCTTATCTTGATTATCTTATATTCTTATGTTACAGTGGCAGTTGCAGTTTGCTGTTTTTTGTAAACTGATGTCAAGATGTAACCATATGCACTTGTTTTTGGCTTTCCGTCATTCCCAGTTGCTGGAGCCAGTGTGTCACCAGTTGTTTGAGTTTTACCGAAGCGGTGAGCCACAGCTGCAGCGTTTCACGCTACAGTTCCTGCCAGAGCTCCTGTGGAGCCTCCTGTCCGTCAGCGCAGCCAGAGACCCTCACACATCCGGCTGCATCGAGGCCCTGCTGCTGGGCATTTACAACCTGGTAGGGGAGGATGAAGCGTGTGCGTGTGTGTGTGTGTGTGTGCATGTGTGTTACATTTTTAACACCACCATCTTATGTCGCAACTGATATGTTTATGTATTACCAATAGAGAAGAGCCACTGTTGTTAATAACAATGTTGTTTCCAGTGTTCCACTGTTGTGAAAATTATTATCATATTATTTTAGTGAGATCTTATAAATAACTACAAATAACTAATGTTAGGGAAATCCGTTTATGTTTTGTAACGCGTTTCTGGATTTTAAAAAAATATATATATCGGCATATCATATTTTTAAATAACCAAATATTCATATTGGTATCGGCATTTAAAGTCCTTTATCGGTCTGGCTCTTGAAAAAACCCTATGTAAAGGTCCTTGATCCTTTGCAAGTGGCTGTAATCATGCAGTTCTAGAAGCAAGGGACTTAACTGCTAACTATTTCTAGGATCTGCGTCATGTGTTTTGAAAGATTATTTTATGCACTTTCTGCTTTGTTAGACAGCTATTATGCACGGAGAGTGGTAGGAAATATGGGTTAGAAAAACAGGAATTGAAACATAGTGACTTTCCCAATACACAATATGGCTGGATTGCACCTTGCAAATGCCCTTAAGCTTCCCATAAAGAGATGCCAGCACTGTAATTATTATGAAAGAGTGTTAGCTCTCAATGTTATATCTATCAGCAAAGTGTCCCCTCACTTCCTCTCTGAGTAGCAGAATAGGTCAGCTGTCACTCAACACACTGGCTGTCTCCAATTAATGTATTTGACATTAACATGCACACAGGGGACATCAAACCCCCGGGAGCTTGTGCGTGTGTGCTCACACGGTATACACACAAATAAGCAAACACACACACACACACACACACACACACA
>NC_045746.1:3942120-3944088 GCF_008692095.1 Etheostoma spectabile
CACACACACACACACACACACACACACACTAGCAGACCGATTTGGGAAACAGAGACCCTGGGGTCCACACACAACAGATGAGTGTGCTTGAAGAGATAAGCACACACTCTAGAGGTTTAAGGCACACACAGAAAAAAGCTTCTCAGTCTGTTTTTCTTGCCCACAGAAATGTTTTCTCATTGTCTTCCTGTCTTTCTCTTTCATAGGAAATAGTTGATAAAGATGGACAAAGTAAAATATTATCTTTTACCGTCCCATCCCTCTCCAAACCATCAGTGTACCATGAGGTGAAAAACACACACAAATACACACAAATCTTTTAATTGGCTTTTGCAAAAATGTTCAGTTTAAAAACTTCATCTTCAACTCCCCACGTCCAGCCTTCAGCCATTGGCTCCATTGCCCTTACGGAAGGGGCTCTAGCCAATCATGGGCTGAGCAGAGTGGTGTACAGCGGGCCACACCTCCAGAGAGAGACCTTTACTGCACAGAACAGGTAAGAGGCTTGATTGGCACACATGTTCCAAAGTCTCTAGCCAAATCATGTTAATGTAGTCTAATCTAGTATGGAGATTCTGTTAATCCGATCCTCAGACTAATGTAGTGAGAGTTTAGCTGTTGCAAGGTCAGGTCAGGGGTGGCAGTAGCTCAGTCCATAGGGAGTTGGGTTGGGAACCGGAGGGTACATGGTTCAAATCCCCATATGGACCAAAAAGTGGGAGGTGGATTGGTGGCTGGAGAGATGCAGTTCACCTCCTGGGCACTGCCAGGTGCCCTTGAGCAAGGCACCGTACCCCCCCCCGACCGTCCAGGGCGCTGGTTCAGCTGGCAGCCCACTACTCTGACATCTCTCCATGTATAGTGCATGTATAGGTCCTGAGCATGTGTTTGTGTATTTCAGGCCTGGTGTGTTTGAGGATAACACAAAAGTGTGTACACAGAGTGTAGTGCAGTAATTTCCCCATTGGGGACTAATAAAACAAAATAAAAAAATAATAAAAAAAAAAAGGTCCAAATATTTTAAGGCACTAGCTTCAGAGATGGGCAATGGCAGTTGTCTTTGCTTGTTGCATTCAAAGTTGTTATATTGCTATTAGGGTTTCCTAATGTATGTAATGAGGCCCACCTTCAGCCAAACTGGGAAGGTTGTCTGATTTGAAGGTCCACAACTTTTTTAGTACTGTTTTCTTAATCTGTTTCAGACTGACTGGATAGATTATTTAAAATAGAGTAGAATTTTGATGTGACAAAACAAGTCTGGCTGCTTTTTAAAGGACACTTCCGGCGTAAAATTATCGTAGGGGTTAATAACATGTGTACTAAATCGATCATTCTCTGGGATATGTTTACATGCTAATCAAATGTGTCTCAAGCTTGAAACAAGCTAGGGCAAACCGCTGATTACCTTATAACGCAAGTAGTCAAGGCATGGAGGAAGTAAAAATAAATCGCTATTTCTATACCACTAACAAGTCTCAAAGTAGCACCACACTTACAATAGCATAAGGAGGGTCCATCCATCCATCCATCCATCTTCATCCGCTTATCCGGTATCGGGTCGCGGGGGCAGCAGCTCCAGTAGGGGACCCCAAACTTCCCTTTCCCCGAGCCACATCACCCAGCTCCGACTGGGGGATCCCAGGCTTTCCCAGGCCAGGTTGGAGATATAATCTCTCCACCTAGTCCTGGTTCTTCCCCGAGGTCTCCTCCTAGCTGACGTGCCTGAACACCTCCCTAAGGCGCCCAGAGGCATCCTTACCAGATGCCCGAACCACCTCAACTGGCTCCTTTCAACACGCGAAGGAGCAGCAGCTCTACTCCGACTCCTCTCGGATGACTGAGCTTCTCACCCTATCTCTAAGGGAGACGCCAGCCACCCTCCTGAGGAAACCCATTTCGGCCGCTTGTACCCTATGCATAAGGAGGGTCCCTACATGTTAAAGGTCCCATGACATGGTGCTCTTTGGA
>NC_045746.1:3944098-3958277 GCF_008692095.1 Etheostoma spectabile
TAGACCTTAGTGGTCCCCTAATACCATATCTGAGGTCTCTTTCCCAATATTCAGCATTGGTGCAGAATAACAGCCACTAGAGCCAGTCCCACATTGAGCTTTTCTTAGTATGCGCTATTTCTGAATCTGTAGCTTTTTGAGGAAGAGAGAGGGCGGGTAAGGTGGAGGCCAGGGGGGCCAAATTCTCTGGGCCGGCAAAGCAGAGAAAAGGGAGGTAACCTTGCCTGTTATGACCTCATAAGGAGCAAGATTTCAGATAGGCCCATCGGAGCTTTCATTTTCTCAAAGGCAAAGCAGGATACCCAGGGCTTGGTTTACGCCTATCGCCATTTCCAACCACTGGGAGACCATAGGCAGGCCAGGGGAACGCATAGTAATGTTAAAAAACCTCGTAAAGTGAAATGTTCATGCCATGGGACCTTTAACTGAAGCATTGAGAACTTTGTAGGTGTACAGACAGTTTATTAAGAAGATAGATTATAAAGACATTACCGTTTGTGTGTACAGGCAGACGCCATCTTTGGAAATCAGTCATGACCAGTCGAACCACGAACGCTGTGCTTGAACTATGTTACTGGTTACTGGTTGCACGGCGTTTGTGGTTTGACTGGTTCCTCCATGCCCTGACTACTAGCAGTATAAGGTAATCAGTGGTTTGCGCTGGCTTGTTTCAAGCTAGAGACACAATTGATTAGCATGAAAACATGTACAAATGTGTTATTAACCCCTAGGTTCATTTTGCGGCGGAATTGTCCTTTACAATACTTTTTCTACGTATGTGGAAACTTTTGACTTTGACCACATATGTGCATTTCATGCTTTTGATGCCTCTTTTTTTGGGTTGTATTTCTATCCTCGGTATCGATGGAAGTGTAACTGTGGCTGTGAATTTCTGATCTGTAATGTAGACATGCTATTTTAAGGGTATGTTTGTGTTGAGATTTGAGGTGCTGACCTTCCTGCTGCTGTGCTACAACGCTGCTCTCAGCTACATGACCTCCACCTCCCTACAGTCCCTCTGCCAGCTCAGCTCCAGGTAACACACACACACACACACACACACACACACACACACACACACACACACACACACACACACACACACACACACACACACACACACACACACAGGTGCTATTTTGCAAGCACTTGCTTATCTGATCCTCTTATAGACTTTGCTACTAGAGAGAGCCAAGATATTTGCTATTTGGCAAAGCGCTGCAATGTACACACATACCAGCTGAGTGATTTTGATAATGTTAATCTGCCAACTGTAGCTGAGTATTGCTCTAATAAGCACAGAGCTTCCCCTAGACAGTTTGCTGTGTGTCAGCTGTGAAAACTATATAGCAGTTCCTCTTGCTTCAAATGCACAGGTGTTGCCTCAGTTTTAGCTTAATCCTCTTTGTTGCAATTTGTATTAACCCTGTTAAAAAAATAATGAACAATTGACAGTTTATGCTTAGAAAATATATATATATGTTGTGGGTAATGTGGTAAACCATTAATAATTAAATGTATTAATAATAAATAAAATGATGTAGCATGCATTGTGTTTGCGAATGTGTGTGCATGTTCATATCCAGCAGTTATTTGCTCATTGTTGGGTTTATCAGCCTCACTGATTCAAGCTCCCCTATTGTGTTTTCATTTGTTGTCGTCCAGGGTGTGTATATGCGGGTACCCACGGCAACAAATTCGGCGCTACAAAGGCATTAGCACACGGCTGACAGTCACGTCAGAGTTCCTGGTTCAGCTCATCACAGGGATACACTACGCTGTGTGAGTGTACACACATGCATGCACAAACAGCCAGACCAACCGGATCAGACTCACTGATCAGCTTTATCTTTTCACGTCTTCCATTTCTCAGTGTTTTCTTAAAATCTGCTCCATGTGTCTGATCTCTATGACAGTATTTGATTTGTTCTTATTATGTTTTGGGCTATGCCAATCATTAAGCCGGCTCACTTTGCATTTTGAGTATGATTGATCACATCCATGTTTACAAGGTTGCAGTCTTCTTCCCTGTCTCAGCTGGTGCATTGCTGCAAATCTTGTTAGTACCACCTGTTGGTCAGTGGAATAGTAGGACTGTATATCTCACTCAGAAAAACAATGCATTGTGCTACTATGTCTAAAATTCCACAGGGGGGCCTTTGGCCTCTATCTGAGACTCATGAGTTGTGTGTATTTACATGTTGTTTATGTGGTTGTGTCTTTGTATAGGTGTAATGGGGAGATTGAACTGGGATCTAAAGCATTGGATGACGTTCTGTATCGGGCACAGCTAGAGTTGTTCCCTGAAGCCTTGTTGGTAGGTGCAATCCTGTTTTCCTTCTTTTAATAGCAGCGAGAGAGAGCGAGAGAGAGAAAGATAGAGAGAGAGATTTGGATGCACATGCTTTCCTGTGGTTTTGATTCATGCACAGCACGCTATGCTGTATTGTGTTGGTCTCTGTTGTGTGTCAGAGACTGCAAGCAGAATGTAATCCCACTAGATTATTTACATGCTTTCCACTCTGCTCTGTTAAGTTATAATCCTTAAGGCCCAGGCAGTTTGAACCTAAGATAGCTGTATTACTACCCAAATCAAGGTGTACTCCAATGAAACGCAACCTTTGGATTCACATGAGTTAGAATGGCGTTGGGTTTAAAATGTTTTTTTTTTTTGTGTGGAAGGGTTTACATCTTAGTGTTTAGTCCAGTGTGTTTATTTCAGTGTTTTCTTGTTGCAGTAGAACACATCTGAGGCCTGTACTACAAAGCCAGATTTGGCGTTATTGAGGTAACTTCAGGTTCAACCCAGGGTTTTTTATGTATCACAGTGGTGGATCACTTGTTACCAGGTTAAATTGTGGTAACTAATGCTGAATACCTAACCACCGCCTTCTGACCAATCAATACTCAGTTGATAACGGTGTCACCGTTCCTAGAAGATCTGCTGGTGCACGGAGACATTTACAGACCGACAACCAAATGAACATTCCCTGATGGGTATCTTTATGAAATATATAGATTTTAAGTGGAGGGAATTACGTATAGACTATTTGTGTTTTTTCGTTGATAAAAGCGCTGATCATTTAAATGGGAGTCTGATGGGTTTGATGATTGTGATTTTGCCCTTAAATTAATACATATAAAAACATAATCAAATGTTGGCTGAGTGAGTTTAGCCCACAGGATTTAATATAGGTCGGCTTCTTGGGCTGTGTGTTGCCAATGCGCGCAATTGAATTATATTTTAATAATTTTTATTTGCTCTCAGATTGCTTCCCACTGCAAATGAAATAACATGCCAAAGCAACCAATCTTTATTGAAAGGACAAGTATAATTATGGTCAGATCTTGTGCCTGATTGAGGAAGTGATATTGATAAGCGGTATGATTTACACATTTACAAAGTCATCTTTTTTGCCAGCTTTCCTTCGTGGGTTAGGAAACAGCAACTGTATAGAGTTTTGCTTGTAAAACTGTGTCTGTGTTCTTCATATTTATGTAGAATTATAGTTTGCTCTTCTGATGTAAATTATGCAGTTCTGGTAGATGTTTGTGATTGGTCATGCTGTGCAAACACTGCCTCTTTTTTGTGAATGTGCTCGTCACTGGATTGGGAAACCTTGGGTTGATTGAACTAGTTCATAACCACCGCTGTGACACAGCTTATACAGGACCACAACCGGGTAACTGAAAGAAATCCAAGGCATGTTGATCTTGATTCGTAGTACAGGCCTCAGGTGGCTGCTATCTTGGTGATGTGTCCCTCATGAGACCGGTGTGTTGTAGCCTCACTGACAAAAGACATATTGTATTGTGATTATGATGCCATCTACCTCATGTTACGTATTTAATTGTTACATGATCATTAGTGCAAGTGCCACTAATAATGGTGCCACTGAGAGAAGAGGTTGTTATAGAAAGACTTGTGAAATAGGGTTATATGGAATACAAAGCCTATTGTTTTTCTCATATCACTCACCACGTGGTCTGTGCAACTCAGTCAGTTTTAGCTAAGCTCCTAGGTTTATCCCTTTGTAGTAATCTGGTATAAAATGTGTTATTTTTCAGATGTTATTGGTTTGGTTACATGATCTGGACTTCAGTCTTACTTAACTCCTAAAAACGTCCTCTGGTGTCATTAGAGGACAAAAATGTTCTCCTGAGATTATTAATATTTTCCACTTTCACTGAGTTAAATCTTTTAACCCTCATCAGTCCTGATCATAACTACCAAATATTCATTCATTTTCAGAATGTTAACCCTTTGAGTGACAAATTGTTTATATAATGCCACAAAAAATTATTATTTTGTGTATTAAAAATGTGGGGAAGGAGAATTTTCGTTTTTTTCACAGTCTGGGGTATGTCAATGATTAGTAACAACATTGATTTTAATGCATTTTTATTTTTTGTGTAGTGTCAGATGAAAAAAAAACACTCCCTATACTATAAACTACTATAAAGATATTATATAAATATTATTTTCCACTTTCACTAAGTTAAATCTTTAACCTGCATCAGTTTAACCTGATCATAACTAGCAAATATGTTTTTATTTTCATAATTTTAACCCATTAAATGTCACTTTTTGATATAATGCCATTATGTTTTTAAATTTAAAAATAAAAAACACAAAAAATGAATTAGTTTCTACATGATTAATGCCATGGGGGATTTCCAGTCCAATATCACAGTCTGGGATATGTCAATGATTGGCATCGATTTTTGATTTATATTTTTTTTATTTTTGAAGTATTATCACCTGTTAACTTACCATGTCAAAAATTGCTTTATTGTGTTAGCCCTGTTACCTTTCAAGGTTTTTCTAACCTTCTCATTATTATTTCCCTTCAAAGTTTTTACTTTTTTTTTTTTTACCCTATACTCCCTACCAAGACAAGTAGTAGAATGGAGAGACAAAACTAACCACAAAAAAGTCACCACAGGTAACATTGAATACCAGTAAAACATGTTGGGCCAGTTGCTAAACTGTCAGTAAGCCAGTTTAGTTCCTCACTGGCTTAGTGCCACTGGGCAATCCTGTGAACCTCTTGCATCACGTGTGCCTCTCCTTGGCCTTAGGTGGGTAATGCCATCAAGTCGTCACTGCACGGCGCTGCACTGAAGAGCAACAACAAGGAGGGTGCACGGAGTATCCAGGTGGAGATCACACCCACCTCCTCCAGGATCTCCCGAAATGCTGTCACCTCCCTCTCTATCAGGGGACACCGCTGGAAGAGACACGGTAAGATTCATACACAGGGAAGAAAGCATTTGACGCTATGGGGAGAACACTGAAACACAAGAAGAGCTCTCACACACATTTTCTGTAAACATTTTGTAATCCCATATTTTACGGGGTAAAAAAAAAATACAATTGTTCGGTTGTAGAACAACACCAAAGGAGAGAGCAAGAGGTTTAGATCTCTTCATTGTTCACTCACCCTCCCATGTTATGTCATACAGTCACTGTGTACATAAGTGTTGTTGTAGTCTTCATCAGTCCATAAGCTCGTAGAGCACCCTTCCTCACCTTGCTGCTGTAGCTAGTGCTGTGTCCCTCCCTCCTTTTTTCAGAATCTTCTCATTCAAACCCAGGACTTTCTGTCCAAACTGTTAGTTGTCTTGTAAACCAAATTTGGCAGATAGGAGAAAACAGGAAACCACAGAGTAGGTAGTGTATTTATAGTATAATACAGATGAGTTGTAGTGTGTACACTTTATTTGAACACATTGTGTTTTGTGTAGCTTCAGCTTTGTTCCAAAGAAAATGGATCATATTTAAATGGCCATAGAACAAATGAGACATTGTGGTTTAGAATAAAGAGAGAGCTGCTGTCTTTTCTGTACAGAAAAGGCAGGTAAATTACAGCCTTCAGCTAGTTTAATGAGTAGTTCTCCTCTTGAGCCTAACACCCCTTTTTTAATGTCATGGATCCTGCTCATTGGTGCCCGTATCAGAGCTGCTTGTTCAGGCTTTTGTTATGAGCGGATGATAGAGGAAAATACTATAAAATATTAATTAATGTGTACTGGTGAGTGGGAACTCGGTATGACATGCAATTCCTTTTAAATTACTTGTTCATATCATTCATCTCCATATTGCATGTACTTAGATGTGTACCATGTGTTATGTTCTGATCACTATGATTTTATCTTTTTATTTTTCTGCCATTACATTGATTACCTTTTGTTTGGTCATGTGTGCCTGGTCTTTTTGTTTTTCATGTATGTATGTATGCATGATACGTGTCTTTCTGTCCACCTGTGTCTGTTGTATTGTTACGTATTGTCCTGCTACCCTCCATGCTCACCCATCCACCAGAGTCCCAGGAGGTGAGTGTAGACAGTGAGGCTGCAGTGGGGGGCGTGGCCATTCCCGAGATCAGTGTGACAGGTGTGAGCGGCGAGCGAATGGCCAACGGAGACTCCCTGCGGCCGCGCCCTGATGGCCGCGCTCAGCCCGACTGCGACCCGTTGGGCGCCACATCCGAGGTCAGCCTGGATCCTCGAGGTCATGACTCCGGCACGCGGGGTCAGGAGGTCAGGAGGCAGAAGTCTGTGAGGCGAATGGTGGAGAATGAGGGTTCTGGGTCAGCCTCCACAGGGAGGAGCCAGTACTAAATTCCTGCCCCTCCTTCCCCATGCCCCACTCCTGGGGTAACCTAGGTAACCGTGTGTGGAGGCGTGGTCTGAAAAGCTGCATGATTACTTCCCACTTTACCTTTTACTCTGGTCTCCACCATCCTCACTTCGCCTAATTGCACTATTCCTCTCATCTGTCCATCCAACGACATTTACTCTCTCCTTTGTGGCTAAAGCTTCCTCATCAAGATCTCCTGCTGAGATTCCTTCAAATTAAATTAATGATTTAAGATCTAACAGAATAACCAATCAATAACCTAATAAAATGAATAACAATGAAATGTACTCGGCTGAATCACGCAATTAAGATAATGTGACATTTTCTGGTGAGCAAAATGAAGTGGATCCTAGCAGCAGAACACCAGTTAAACCTAACAAATGAAACAGTTTTAAAAGTAGTTGTATGAGCATTTGTCAGTAAATATGACCCACATACTGTATACTATAAAATTGCAAACTTTTCTGCTAGCTGTATTTTGTTAAATAAGTCACTCTAAAGCCTGGGGTTAGGTCACTGATAACAAAAAGGCCTGATAACCTTGAATCAAAGCACAGATATTTTCTCTGTTAGCTGTGCAAGTACCAGGAGATTGTGCTCCTACAATGTTGTTTAGGAGGCTAACTCCTGGATTTTTGTGGGAGAGATCCTTTGGGAAGAGATCCTTTTGGGTATCTTTGAGCACGCCTTGACACATTACTCCTGGGTTGTACCTGGATATAGATTACTTTGTTCTGGTTGCTAGCTAGCAGCTGAGGAAAGATATTCAGGTCTTTAGTTATTTGAAGCGAAAGCTGCTCAAAATCCGGACTTAAATCTGATGAAAAACCAGTTTTGAACAGGCTAAATGATGATCATGAAAGATGTTAATAGGACCTGCCTATCTGTCTGATTACCAGCTTTTTTCAGGTGTTCTGTTCAAAGTGATAGCATCAAATTAAAAGTGTCTATTTGTGCATATGCGGGTGGTTGACCACTCACACAGTTGTGGATGCATGCATTTAGGGTTTACTTATTATTAGTGCCTTGCTGTTTGCTTTCCTCTACTCTCCCTTTGTGGTCTTCCCTAGGCGAAGGCGCCACCTGCTGGACATTGATAGAGCTCTTCTGTCATGCAGCCCTATATATTTTACCCCACATGAAAAACATTGCATACATTATATATTGTTTTGAAACCATCTTAATCATAGTAATTTTGATTGGATCAGATGGGCTGGGTGACAGATGAGGTGGTTATTTTTTCAACTACATGCTCCTGTTTTTCATTTCAGTGCTTGTTTTGTCACCCTCTCACTTTCTGTCTCATAGACGCAGTGGATCTGGGTTCCCCGGATGAGCTAATGGATATTTCGGAGGTGGATGAAGGGGTATGGCCAGGTGGGTTTGGGCCTGACACAACCCCACCCACCATTACTATTAGCAACAGCGTTACCACGTTGAACCTAGGGGCCAAGGCCATGAAGAAGTGTTGGCTGGGTGGGCGCACCAGCAAGGACAAGGAGGCGGGCCCACTAACAACGGGCCGGGCTGCCAGCGAGAATGCAGAGCTGTCTGGCAAGCGACTGACGCTAACATCCAGCCAATCAGTGCCCAAGGCAGGAGCTCTCACCAGCCTGACGCGCACTGCCAGCGCCGTCTTCTCCCGCTCATTCGAGCAAGTGGCCAGCGGCAATGCCCCCCCCTCCAGCAACCACACCGCTTCTGAAGTTGGCCGCTATTCATGCAGCCTGCAGGAGGATGGGCAGGGGTACTTAAGTCCGGTGCCAAACCACACGCAGCGTTCTCCCAGCTTCAGCGTGCACCTTGGCACTGACCTTTGAACCCGTTATGACTCCGGACTACATGAACCCCTTGCCTCTGAACCTGTGACCCTATACCTGTGACTTGGAACTTAAAGCCATGCCAACTTCAACGGATCACAAACTCCTGAAGAAACACTCCCGTCTCCTGCTGGTTTCCTCGTCACTCCATTTGAACGTCTTTGATTCTCTGTGCTGTAAAGCAACCTGCTGCACTGCTCCTTTCTTCTGGGACCGATAGATGCGGCATGTCAGGGATATCACTTCCATCTTCACTTATGTTTAGTAGTGCAATGTTGCCGTGAAGATGTGCCAGGTCAAAACTGCACTCCGTCACAGAGCTGCCTGTCTGTAAATGGGCGCACTTAAAACTTATTACAAAAAAACTGTGGAAAAGTATTTTATTCGGCATTTGTTGCCCTGCATGGCTTTTCCATACATCCATCCTGACCTTGCCCAGGTTTGTCAGAGGGTAGATATTGAGTATGTCCGTGAGCATGCCTGAGTGTGTGTACTGTACGTGTGTATGTACAATTGTTTTTAGAATAAACGCTGCTGATTGATACAATGAACAAGGTATGATTCTCCAAGTTGAAACAAATGTTGGTACTACTTTAAAAAATCCCTTCTCATAGCAATACAAATCTCTCCTATTCAGTGTTTTCTATCTTTTGGGACAACTGCACAAAAACTCCTTTCATTCACACTTCTTTTGTCAACAGTAATCTGTGCCGTTTTTGAAAGAAAATCTGCATTCTTCTCTAAAACATCAGAAAAAGGACCACTAACAAATCAACCAGTATGATTAAATATAAAGTGGGTGTTTTTGTTAACAATCGCACAGTATTGTTGTCAGTATGGAGAAGCAATATTTATATCCTTCCCTCTTGCTCCTTTCTGAATTGCTGTTTGTTCGATGGCAAAAAATAAATCTCCAACTTCTGACAAATGATGATTTCGATTTTGGGGACGATGTGTGTATGATTTTTAAGTATGGTATTTTGCACTTGAAAGAGCAAACAAGTTGTTATCAACTTTGATATTTTCGTATAATAAGCAAGAGAGGTTGACTCGTGGTATTTTCCTGTTAGAGAGATGTGCTTTTTTTTGCTCCATATGGATTTCTACCACACAGACATGAGATTATGTACTAGCACAGAGGTAAAATAATCTGATACCCTGACTAAAGCTGTTAAAGCTCGACCCAAACTGTAACTTAAACTATTCCTGTGTGTTCTGCTGTGGGAAGGTATGTGAGGACAACAAGGCTTCTTTACTCTTTTTTTGATCCACCCACTATTCCAGCTGTTTGTAGTTGTTTGGTGATGTGTTTACTGTGTCCCTCCTTGTTATTTACATCATCATCATCCCCACTACCACCATGTCACACAACATGGTATTCTCTTGTACCAAAAAAGGAATTTAACCACCCATCTGCTTCATTTGAGGTCCTAAATCAAGCTGCCCCACCCTCAAGCAAAAGTGTGTTCTGTTGTCTGTGTACTAGAGCTGTCGAGTGTTCATAGCTTGGTGGGACAATAACAATCATCGTGTTTCAGTATGTGGGTTTACAGAATGTCAATGGGTAAGCTCTTGTTCTACATCATACTGTTGTACTAAAGTTGTTTTTTGGCTTTTCTATGTCTGAAGATAACTTACTGCTACAACTTCTTGGAATAAAGTGTTTCTATATTTCACTTGTGTGCACAGTTATATTTTTCTGTCTCTACTGGATTCTGATTTTGTTTCTATAAAGGCATTAGTATGTTAATTAGTAAGCAACTAGACAGCTGTTTAACACTATTGCTAGAGAAAGATGTTTTCTTTAGTATAGTTAAAATCAATGAGTGAGAAACCCTTTCAGATATTCAGTTCTAAAGTGAACACCAACATATTCTTAAAGGTCCCATGAAAATGTCACTTTATGAGGTTTTTAAACATTGATATGCGTTCCCCCGGCCTGCCTATGGTCCCCCAGTGGCTGGAAATGGCAATAGGTGTGAACTGATCCCTGGGTATCCTGCTCTGCCTTTGAGAAAATGAAAGCTCAGATGAGCCAATCTGGAATCTTGCCCCTTATGACCTCATAAGAGGAACAGTTACCTCTACTGTCTCTGCTTTGCCCAGAGAATTTGGCCCACCCATGAGAGAGAGACATTATGGCTTTCAAACGGCTTTCAAACTTTTTTATGGCTTTCAAACGAGCAAAGTGGCAGTTGGTCAAGGCCACACCCCCACCTACAGACTCAGAAATGGCACGTCCTAAAAAAAGCTCATCATGGCTGTATTTCTGCACCAAAGCTGGATTTGGAGAAAGAGACTTCAGATATGGTATTAGGGGACCAGTAAGATATATATAAAGAGCACTATGTCATGGGACCTTTAAGTGAAAATATGCTCTAATATTAAAGTACCAATGTCATAGAATGCTCCTCAGTTGTTTTGTCCAAAAGAACTATATGGATAAATATAATTTCAAATTCGGAGGCTTTTGGTGACTGAGTATTAGCTTTGTCAAATTCATTATGTGACCTGTAGCAGACATGTACCCCTGACTGCAGACCCGTAGTTGGCAGTAATGTGAGGTCTATCCACAAGATGGCGACCTTTGACAGGTGACGATGTCGGTTAACAGCCAGGACTAACACGTCACTTCCTTTTCCCTGTCCTTGGTTTGTTGCAGCATCGTCGCTGTTCGGGAGAAACACATGGCTAAACTGAGCAAAGAGACCAAACTGCGGCTGCAGCAGCTGTTCCAGTGCGGCCAGTTTGTCATCAGATGGGGTTTTATCCCAACTGTGCTGTACCTCGGTCAGTATCCGAAAAGGAGCAGGGGGAATACGGCGGGCTTGTGAGATATGCCTCGCTAACGTTAGCAAATTAGCTTAGCACACTAGCATTCACCTAGGATAGGTTGCTAACGTTAGTAACGTTACACTTTAAATGACCTGTTCTACACTCTGAAGAAGTAATATAATGTATGTAAGGCAATGCATGTGTTGTGAATTAAACCCAACAGCGCGTGTGTGTGTGTGTGCGTGCGTGTGCGTGCGTGTGCGTGCGTGCGTGTGTGTGTGTGTGTGTGTGTGTAAAAAGCGAAAGTCATATGATTAGGTGGTTGAACTGCGAAGTCAATGCAGGGAATCCAAACGCATTGGAAGAAACTGTCCATGGTCTCCTCGTGAAAGCCAGCTGTGGCACCACTGGCTAGCTAACTGGTGATCATTTGTTATAACGTTTTTTTTCCCGAAAAGAATACTAGCAGACATGTTACTATCTTCTCTGTGATAAATTAAGGACTGTGTGTAAGCTCCCATTTGGATCCAAAAATGTCTAAACTATTAACCTTTAATTACTGGTGCAATAAGTCCTGGGTAAAGTTAGTTTAAAAAGGTTCCTCTCAGAAGTCCAAGACATGCCTGTTTTCAAGTATTTTGTTTTCAAATGTATTTGGGGTGCTAAAAATACCTGGTTGTGGTATATGGACAAAGATGTGGAAGTTAAGGTTTTTGGATGGGTGACCTCACAGCTGATGGAGTTGCCCTCTATGAAGGAATATTCTCTGACTTCAGCATACCGGAATCGTCAACGCTAATGTCATACTTTCTCCCCTCTCGTTCTTCTTTGTTACTCCCTTAAATTATTTTTTAGTTAATTCATATCTCTCTTGCAATTTATTTAATTTCTTAAGGGCAGAAATTGCACTATTGCCTCTAAATTGTTTCTGTTTAGAGTATATGTATATATTAGTGTGTGTATGTATGTATGTATATATATATATATATATATATATATATATATATATATATATATATATATATATATATATATATATATATATATATGGTTGTTTTGTATGTGTAAGTGCATTGTGAGCAACAATGTTCCAAAGTAAAATTCCTCATATGTGGCCTCATACCTGGCAAATAAAGCTGATTCTGAAATGTTTTATAAGGTAATTTATTGCACTTGTTTTACCATCATCTGAATAACACTACATATATGGGGAAATCATAATCTAATAGTCGGTTTTTAAACCTCTGCTCTGGCCAATGGGAATTCTCCTTTTCTTTCTTGATATTTTACAAAATAAAGATAACATGGTGATAGGCTTGGTTTGAGTTGACAAAAGAGAGGTCTGGGGGAAAAAAAAGGTATTCTATTATTCTCTCGTCTTTTTCATAAGAATCAGTTGCGTAAAAGGAAATTCATATAGTTTCTGTGTGTAAGGCCTTTTCACTCTATTTCCAAAAAAAAAAAGATGGATGTCAGCACGCTCTGATGCAATGGTGCTGTTTAATTTAACATGAGTGAATCTGCTGACCAACTACTGACTCATCAGGTCATCCAGTGGTGAACAGATCATTTAAATGTATTAATTGTTCAATGTATTTCATTTCAAGCTATTTGCCATACTGTATAGTTTATGTGCCATTTGATTTTCTGTAATTCTTGCAGCAGGTAGCCATAATCATTTATTTTGGATGAGCTAGATTGTTTTTGCTGTGTGACACTATTCTAAAATATGCTTAAATTCTTCTTTACGGCTTTTATTTACAGGTTTCAAACGAGGAGCAGATCCAGGAATGCCTGAACCCACAGTCTTGAGGTAAGGACAGATTGGTCTGACATATGTTTTCAGAAGAAGCAAACCAAATGGTGTAAAATGTAACATAAGTGAATTTTCAAAACTTGGCAGCACAGGAACGGATTTTCCTTTTAGTCGTTTAGCTGGCCAAACTGTCAACTAGTTGTGTACAAGTTGTTTTAATAACTGACAGCAAAGTAAAATCTGTAGTTCTACGTGTTGTGGTGTATGGATTAAGATTGTGGAAACTGAACAATTAAAAACGTAATGACATTTTTTGTCATTTTTAGTTTACATAGAATTACAAGACGTTTCATAGACATTTCCAAATGTCTCTCTTCACCCAAAGTCTAATGCACAAAACTACATTTAAAAAAAATAAAGCCATAGAAAACGATGACTGGATTGTACACATTGTACAATCCAGTCATCATCCCTCACCTCCGTAACCTATGGTTATGGCTGGACATACAACTACAGCCTGTCTTGTAATAATATCTACAAGTCATGAACAAATATTTATATTATATCTTATATCTTAAAATAATCCTCAGTTTCTCTTCTTTCTATGTAGCTCCGGTTTTGCACCACATCTCTTTAAGTTATTGAGGTTAATGTCTTTGAATACTCTCCATATTGACAGAATCGCACATTTGGCTTGTAATAAATAAATCAACTAGTTTACTTTTTCATCTTTTTACTCCCAATGATTACTGATAATGATAGAAAGAAGTTAAATTCCTCTTTCTCTAAACCTTTTGAGCTTTGGACACCTTGTAAACCCTGAGCATCCATTTAATCGAGATGCTATTTTCAGCTGCAGTAAGCATGCAGTAAGGTGAATTTAATACTTTTTACTATTGGTAGCTGGAAATGAAATGACATGATGACAAACCTTTCAGTGATGGTACGTCAGCACTCTTTAAGTGAACTGTGGAATATCAGTAGTCTAGTTGAATCTTTATTTTTTTTAATTTTGTGTAGTTTGCTATGGGGCTAAGGAGTGTCTCCACACAACCGGTCCCCTCACCTCATCGAGACCATGCGGCCCTCCTGTCATTGGAAATCCAGGAAATGGACACTATTTTTCCCTTCCCACCAGAAATCCTACTGTCCAATGTCTGAGAAGTATTGGTATGTGTGGCCATA
>NC_045746.1:3958289-3962132 GCF_008692095.1 Etheostoma spectabile
ACGTCTATATTTTGTTGGGAATGTGTGACAGCGATGTTTGGATATACCATTCCATGTCTTTCTTCTTTTATTTGTAATTTAAGATATCTGAGAATAAATCTACAAAAAACTGTCAGTCTTGTCTTTATTACCACGAGTCATATTGATGCGTACATCGTAAAACGACCAAAACTGGGTCTGTATTGTACAATTTGTTGAATTAATGGAAAAGGATCAAAAGTAGTAGAACATCCTGAACATGAACTATCATTGTATGTTTAAGTGATTTATTGAGGTCCATGTTTTAAAGTTTGGAAATTACACACACAATTCTGAAATAATGAATCATAGAGCACTGATAACACAATTGGGTCGTATCAGTCGGACAGTCATATTTTCCAGCCAACGAACGCGCATGTAGATAACGCTGATGGTTTCGAAAAATGATGCAACCCTGCCATTAACACGGAATGAGTGAAGTGTCGAAGATGAAGAAATGTTTCTTATCTAAACAGAGGCATGTGTACAGAATATTCCTTCCAGTCACTTATTGCTCATGCACATTCAAAACACAGCTTATTACATTGTAATTAAATCAACAGCAAATTCAGTTTAATAACAAGTGTAAATAAATAATACTGTCACTGTTAGTATAAAATTCTTAAAAAGATGTGATAAAAGTATTACTCAAAAATGGTATCTTATAAAAACTAAAGCTGTCCTAACAATGCTTAAGTAATACATTTGGAATCTAGAAATTAACACAAAAATTCATAAATAAAAAATGCCTTTTTTAGAGCAAGAAACCCACAATCATGGATTTCTTATGATTAATAAATAACACTTTTCGCAAAGTATAAATAGGTTAAATAAAATGTTAAATAGTGGGCGACTCAAGCCCCGATGCCCTGTAAGCTTTACACAGAGATCGCATCTGTACATACATTTGGTACACTCAGAGCATTTCCCCCATAAAAACAAAAATAAACCCTCTTGAAAACAGTAGCAGAGTTACCCACACGCACTTTCCCTGAGGTATTCCTTCATAACTCATTTTTGAATACTCATGTTTCCCACATTTAAAGTGATGGGTGTCACAGTCCTGAAGGCCAAACGTCTGTTCTCCTTTTTAGTAATCGCTCTTTTGCCATCTATGAGGAAGTAGTGGAGCTGGCGCAGGATGTTGTGTGCAGTCATCTTTCTGTGGAAATGGTCGGGGTTGTCGAGGTCCCTGAGCAGCCGCGCCTCCTGGCTGCTGCTCAGCGCTGGGACCTGGTCACGGTTTCTCATCTGTGGGGCGGAAGTAACAATGGTAGAACCTGACTAAGCAGTGCTGTTTCCGAATAATAATAATCATAGGATGTAATCCAGTCCATTACAAATTAATTTACAACAAGACAATCAAAAGTGGACACATTTGACATGTGTGCAAACAAAATTAAAAGCAGGACAAATACCTTTTTAATAAATGAGCTATAAGCAGTGGTGGAATGTAAGTTGTTTCACTCAATTACTAAGCTTAGGGTTTGAAGTACTTCACCTTTTATGTTTTCTTTCTTTCACTCAACTACATTTATTTACCAGCTGTACTTACTTTGCAGATGTCGTTATTATGTGAGATTAGCTGCAGATATACAAAAATGCACACTAACGCACCCATGAGCGAACAAAGGATCTCTTTCCAGTCTTACGTCTGGGAAAGATAATAATCCAATAATTTAATATAGAATAAATTAGCACTGACAAGGGGCATTCTGCTCAATAAGTAATACTTTTTGCTTATGCACACATTTTGAATTCAGGATTTGGAGTATTGTTTTTACATGAGGATCTAAAAAACACTTCTTCCACCACTAGCTATAACAAAGTTAAAAAGCAAAGACAATGGCAGGGCTGATACAAAAGCCTCCATAATGCATGAACACAGCTCCAAATGGCAATATGAAAGACAATATGCAGAATCTCAGACCCACCTTTCCTTTGATCAGGTTGATCAGGAGGCCGCTGTAGTATCTGACCTCTGAGCAGATGGAGTTGCCGGGGTTCTCCTTCTCCACAAACTTGAGAAGAACTGTGTAAACAAGCAGGCCGTGAACCATCCTGTGGAGACAAGCCTCCTGGAAACGGAAGAAGATCACTGTCAGAGAAGAGCTTAACCCCATCACTTAGTTCCTTGCATCAGTAACAGGATAACAAGGGAGGAGACACAATACCTTGCTGAAGTTAAAGTGAGGGCAGAGTGCTGGATGTGAGGGGAATTTGTAGTGCTCCAGAAAAATATATTTCACCTCGTCCTTTTTGAATTCATTTTCAAACTGGTAGAGGGAAAAATGATAGAAAGAAAATGTTCAGGAGTGCAGCAGTCAGCCCACTCAAACTTTAAAAATGACTCTGTAAAACTTGATGAGAAGGAACATCAACTCATGTAAGCAACAGCAAAAATACCATAGATCTGTGAAATTCCTGCAAGATAATAATAATAATAATAATAATAATACATTTTATTTAAAGACGCCTTTCTTGGCACTCAAGGACGCCGCACAGGGAATTCATAAATTAAGAACAGCAAAACAAATACTATACAACAGCAAAACAAATACTATACAACAGCAAAACAAATACTATACAACAGCAAAACAAATACTATACAACAGCAAAACAAAACCAATACTATACAACAACAAAACAAAACCAATACTATACAACAACAAAACAAAACCAACACTATACAACAGCAAAACCAATACTATACAACAGCAAAACAAATACAGCAAAGCAACAGAAAAGGCAGAGCAATAGACATTTAAGATAAAGCGCCTACCTCCTCCTTGTGGCGTTTGGTTGCGCCGAGGATCGAGTCCCAGACCGGGGAGTTGCTCACTAGGTCAGGAGAGACCTCCTCTTCCTCACCTGAGGGGTCACCTGCCGGGTTGTCGGTGGGCGCGTCTTCAACTGGAGCACCGGGAGCGCAGAGCAGCAGAGCGCACAGCATCACTGCGGAGAGCAAGAACGCGTCTGTGCGGAGAGGTAAGGCGTGAACGACTGGATGAATGGAAAGAAGAAAGAAGCGCAATGAACGTGCGCGCCACAGGATGCAAAATCACTTACTCAGTGAAGAGGGCATGTCGCGCTGCTGGGAAGCACTTGTTGAGTTTCCACTGATGCTGAGGGCTGCCAGGGCCAGAAGGAGTTGCCTTGGGTTTGCGATGGGCTGTCATTTTATATTCTTCAGACTCTAGGAATTTCCCAATACCTTCTTGCTACAGGCGCACACAATTATTAGTTGGCGTCAAGCATCCGGTCCGGCATGTGCTGGTGGTTGTCGTGATTTTGCGAGTGTTCGCACTTTAATGTACAGTTTACAGGCAGCTGTACAACGAAAGTGCTTTATAGTCATTTAAATACCTGACATTAATAACCATGTGTCCCTCTCACCACACACACACCCCACACACACACACACACACGAACACACACACACACACACACACACACACACACACACACACACATAGGCCTACAACATTTTGTAAAAAATAAATTCCTATGATATTTTCAGCCAGATCATTTAAAGGGAAAATCCACTCTAAACCATACATTTGCATATCAGTATTCCAAAAAACTAAAATCAGCATCGGTGAGGAGAAGTCAAATTTCCGGTGGATTTTTAATTTCAAGCCCACTCTGAGGAATTAGCTGCCGATCCCAATCAACTCTCTGGAGATTAGATTAGATTAGATTAGAATATACTTTATTCATCACACAGCGGGGAAATTTTCTTTTCAGCAGCATTTTCTACAATAAGAGCAAAAACAAACAAATACACAAGTAAACACTCAACAAGCAAACAGCAGACAGTGAGCA
>NC_045746.1:3962142-3962226 GCF_008692095.1 Etheostoma spectabile
CTGAATGTAAGTGACATCAAATAAAGATTTCGTAAAGTGCGGATGCAATGGTACAGAAAAACAATGTTGCAGTGTAAGTGAGTG
>NC_045746.1:3962236-3974325 GCF_008692095.1 Etheostoma spectabile
AGATTAAGTTGAATATGTAATTAAAATAGTTTAGCAAAAGCAGGTAGCCATAAACAATATTGAAAAAGTAAGTACTTGTAACTGAAAAAATGTATATAAATACAGATAGTGAAGATACCCAGAGTGTGTGGAGTAAATGAAACACAGGAGCAGAAACTACAACATTATCAGGTAGTGCAGGGGTTGTAGAGTCTGACCGCAATACTAGCAACACTTGTGTAATGTAAGATGTTTTTCTTCTTATATATTACATCAAGTTTATGTTTTGTCTGTTGAAATCAGTTATTTTCTTGTTTCTTCACTGTGATGTTCTGTATCATGTTCCCGTGCCAACATTAGTCATGCTACTACTTTTCAATGTGTGAGTTTGATTGTTGTTGTTCAGGGCGTTTGAAGGAATGAAAGGATGTGGTAGTGCTTTAAGTGTAATATCCTGATCACACAGCCTGTAAGGTCATATCATAATTGATTTGAATATGACAACAATGATTAAATGACAATAGGCACTTACATATATGAATAATAATACAAGTTTGTAATGTTCTACAATGAGTTCTTCTGGCTTAAAATTAATTAGAACACTTATATGTACAGGGTGACACCCAAGTGTACTGACACACATCTGTGTGTCTGGTAATACACTAGTCCATATTTATTTTTACATTCAACCATCACGTTTAGTGCTTGGAATTGGATTTCCCAAGTCCTACAGTGGGCATATTTATTCACTATTATTTTCCCCTTAAGTGGGTGGTGGGTCACTCAAGTTATTATTTTTTCTTAAATTTTTTTATTTCTGTTTAAGAGGAACTACAAATTTTAGATACAGTATGAAGGTCAACCTTCTGCTTGCTTGCAGTTGTATAATGTATTCTGTGGCTGTGGAAGATCTTTGTCAAGTCTGAAAAATCCCTATATGTAAAATGTATGCAGCCAGCCAACCATATATATATGATCAAAGGCTGGATATTCTGAAAAGTAATGTCCCTCTATCAAATAAGAAATTTTCAGAACTGGATTTTTTTCGCTACGCTAACGGCAAGGCTCTGGGGGTGCCAATGTAAGGATATTATACAGAAGCAAACCTTTCTGGAAAATGACAATATGAGATTTGTGATCCAAATTACACACACACACACACACACACACACACACACACATTGTTTTCTTGTAATCACTTGACAGACAGTGAAAGGGAAGTGAAAGACTTCATCTCACTACGCAGGTCCACCTTTTTTCCTTACATTTAAAGAAAAGTCACCTTTCTCCACTCACTTTAAGTCATGTTTCCAAAACTTTATTTCTTTCTTCACATTCTCCTTTTAAATACTGCGTACTGTACTTGCTAAGTTAACTACCTTTCTTCCATTTAATTCAGTATTGCAGCATGTGTGATCATTAGTACTTTACTACTACTACTACTATTTTTGATATGTAACTTCCCCTGTGTTTATTAAGATTACTCATGGGGAATCAAACCAGAGAACTCCCAAACTAAAAAAAAAGTAGTAACCTGCAAATGAGTTGATGCTGCATATGCTCTGTGGAGGATGTTGTAAGAGCGGGTTTGTGTCCACTTTTTATTGGGGAGTATTTTGGTACTTTCAGTGGACAATTTGAGACTTTAGAATAGCTCAGTGGTCGAAGTTTCTGAGGTTATTGGGAAGTGCCAATCCAGGACATTCTCCACTCCCCGGAAGAGCCCAAGACAAATGGTCAGTTTGCTCTGTGGACATGCAAAGTTTCTATGAATATATCTATTCCAGTTCATTCATGAATTTTATGTATGTGGGATTATTGTGCTCAGTTCTCTTGTTTAGGATGAAAGTCTGGAAAACTGGAAGCAATTGCGCTGACTCTCATTTCTGCTTTTTTTTTTTTGTATGACCAATTTAACGTATTGTCTACCACAAAAGTCCACAGTGCGCAATCTCCATTAACCACAGACAAGTCCTGTCACTTGTATTTAAAATTAACTTCACTCAACACTCAAAATACAACTTAAAAAAAATGGAATAAACACTGATAAAAAACGTTACTCTATTGCAAATTCTCAGTGTAAGGGATATGTCTCAGATTTGTCTCAGATGTGTGTCTGTGTGTGTCTGTGTGCATGTGTGTGTGTGTGTGTGTGTGTCTGTTTGTGTGTGTGTAAGTTTGCACTGTACTTTGTGACTTTGCATTTCAAAAGGGGCTTAACGGTAAGAAGCTTGGCGTTCGTAATGATTTACTGCATGCATTTTCTCAGTGGTGCTCTCGCAAAATAAAGAAATGTGTTCCAAACTTTCTTCCAAAGATGATTCAAACAACGAAAATGACAAGTCCTTAAAGTGCTCTAAGGAAATGCAGACTCCTGCTAATGAAAATCATGTGATATGATCGCAAGCTCCAGAACACCTACTAAATGGACTTCGACGTGAGGTTGTTTTGTCAAATACTGATTCTGCACAGTATCTTACCATGAATCCCATGCTACGACACAAGGGGCAGTTTGGTATGTCAGTATCTATCTCACCACACAACAATCTAATTATTAATGTTATAATATTACAGACTTCCTATATTGGTGTGGCTTATTTGGATCGCTTAGCAACTAAGCCAAGATATTATATAAAGTAATGTGATCCTAACTGTATTGAAATGTTTCAGTGGAATATTTCAATAATAGCATCAACAATAACATCTGATCTGTGAAGCAGTTTGGGACCAAATTGTCCTCCAGAGTGTGCTGTATAACTGTATAAGAACCAAGACCAGACCAGACAGACCTGAAATCACATTGTCTGAAGGCCAGTGGACTCTATCAAGCTAACATATTTACAATATACAGAACAGTGTCTGCATCTAAGAAATAAATCAACAAAGAACACGTACACACAGCCTTTTGAACTTACTACAGTGTGACACTCTCTACAGTAAGCAGTGAGACTGTCTCTTACTGCTATGACACCAAAGGACAACCTCAACAAATAAGCCTGGTGCAACTGGAATTGTCAGAGACTTTGAGAAGCTTATTCAATTTCCCTCTTCTCTCATTTTCTATTTTTTTTTTGGTAGAAAATGTTGATCCCAGGGTCAAAAGGCTCAAATCCAGATTTCTGAGGCAGAAAGCTGCCTGCTCCTTTCTCTATCCTGCACATCCCATGCCGCTTTGTAATGTTTCTCTTCAGACAAATTTTGCCTTCTTAAGTTTCTTTAAGAAATACAGTGATTTCTGAGCTTTTTTCTCACCTAGCTAGAGATGTCTTCGATGACCATGCTGATGCTGATTCTCAAAAACATTAAACTGTTCAACTGCTCCACCTATGCTCCAGTACTGTAAACAGGGGTTTGTCTTTTCCTCTTTTCTCTAAAATCCATGATAAACTCCCTGGTTTTGCTGACCTTGAGCAGTAGGTTGCTCTCTTATCAGTATTTGTGATTTGGCCAAAAGCTTCACAACAGAGTTCTCTTCATGTTAGGGATTGCAGTCGTGAGTGCGGGAACAACGGGGCTGAGCACACAGCCCTGATGGGCTCCGATGTTAAACAGGAGAGTGGAGGAGGTGGGAGTACCAATCAAAACTGACTGAGGTCTGTTTGTAAGGAAGTCCAATATCCAGTTGCACAGTGTAGTACTCAAACCCACAGTACTAAGTGTGTCAATCAGTTTTACGTGGATGTTGGCATTGACTGTTGAGCTGAAATTAACATAGAGCATGCTTGATGTAGGTGAAGTTATTTTCAAGATGTGTGAGGGCTCAGTGGAGGGCAGTAGAGATGGCATCCCCTGTGGATCTGTTGGCTCTGAATGCAAACTGGTAGAGTTACTGGTAGAGAGTCTAGGCTAGCTGGGAGGTTTTTGATGTGCTTGGAGAACCATTTCCTCAAAGCACTTCATCAGAATGGGGTAGAGCCACAGGGCGGTAGTCAAGTTAAAACATTAGAACATCCTAACTTATATGTCAATGAACTGCTTTAACCTTGTTCAGGTTCAATGTGTCACAAGATACTTAATGCTAATTACATCCTTCAAAACATTAGTCAATTGTACTGGTACATCAGCTGGTATCCCTCCAGACTTCTCTACCGTTTTTGTTTTAGTATCTCTCATGATTCTACTGATATTCTATGACAAAGAAAGGTAGAGACCAAATTAGTTACAATAGCTTTTTTTATAGTTTTAACTCTCCACCAGTGTTAACGTGTTTGCATGTGCATATGTTGTAACATTTCTTCACTTGTTTATTTTATGTGCTTTCATCAGTTATATTAGAGATACTTTTGCCAATAGACATCTATTGGCTGTATCCCATTTGTTTAATACAGGGTAGGATCCATGAAACTTCCCACTTGGTCTTTCCCTTTGACCTCCAGTCTCTTTAAAGACAACCCCATCTTAATTACAAAAGTGTCTAAATTAGTCAGATCCTCTTTTTGTACTTTCATTTGCAATGAAACTCAAATTCAGGGGAATTCTACTTAATTTTCCTGTGGGTAATCTGTAATATGAACATTGGGCAAAAATGATCAGTGATGAGGGGAATGTGTATGTAACAGTGGCAGTTTTTTTTCCCCCAAGATTATCATTTGGGATTTTTATTTTATTAAATAGTGAAAGAAGATGACAAAGGGGGTAGAGAGAGAGGGAATGACACACTGCAAAGAGCCACAGGTTGGATTTGTACCGGGGCCAAGGACTGAGCCTACATGGGGCACACACTCTACCAAGTGAGCCAGAGGTCACCCCTAACAGTGGCAGTTTTGTCCTCCCAGTTAATCGTATATTCATCTAGAATTAATGTTAGTGTTTGCATCCATATCCAGTTTAGTATCACCATCATTATCTCTGTACTTTACTATATGCAGTGTTACATATACATCACCCAATAGAGTACTGTGCGGTATACATAATGTGTACAAAAAACAAATGTGACACTGAACCCCCCTCAATTGAAGCAGTTGCAGCCCACTCATTTCTCCATTGGTGCCTGTGTGTGTCTTTCAGGCCTGTGTGCCTGTGTGTAATGTGAATTAGCCTGGATGCCAGCTGAACTGAGCCCCGCCCACAACATTCAAGGTTATGACCACGTCAGGCTAGTGTGTAGTAACAACAGAGTGTAAATTGTAATTTAGTTTAAATTTAAATTTAAATTAATTAAGTGCTCATGATACAGTACATTTTCAAAGAATTTAGTTGAGAGACCATTTATAGTAATAACTAGATGGGAATGCCTGTTTTTGGCTAATGCAGTGACCGCGACAAATTAGGGTACCTCTCCACATTGATTCAAAACTTGTGAAATTCCAAAATTACCGTGAAGCAGTTCAATTCAGTTCATTCCTTCAACGGCCAAATACAAATGATGCCTCCAAGTTCAACCAGAACTCCTATGCTGGAATACATTACATAGACATTAAAATTATATTATGGATAAGATAAGCAGACAAACCTTATTGTCTGCTATAAGAGAAATTCATGTGTCAAGAGAACTGTATAAAGGAACAGCCTTGAGAAGCAGGTGTAATGAACTGAATGTTCAGCAGATGTAAATGTGCTGTATTTATATAGCGCTTTTCCAGTCTTAACAACTGCTCAAAGCGCTTTTACATCTACAGGAAACATTCACCATTCACACACATTCATACACTGTGGCCGGGGCTGCCGTACAAGGTGCCACCTGTGTATCAGATAAACATTCACACACATTCACACTCCGATGCTCAGCACCAGGGGCAACTCGGGGTTCAGTGTCTTGCCCAAGGACACTTCGACAATGACTGCAGGGGCGGGGATCGAACCACCAACCTTCCAATTGGTAGGCAACCGCTCTACCACTGAGCCACAGCCGCCCCAAGTAATGCACAGATGATCAAAGCAACAAGTTAGATTTTTCATTAATAGAAACATTACTTTAATTCTTAACTAGTAATCAATAATGCATTTTGTAAATACGTACATTTTGTACATAAATAATACATTGGTTTAGCCTTATTATGTTGGGGTTGCAGGCTTCAAACGTTATCAGCCGAGGTATGTTACCAAAATTGAACAGATCTTGACAATAAAAAAATTGAAGATCACATCAGGTGCAATGATTTAAAAATAATGCAGTGTAGTGTACAGTTGCACAAACCTTTCTGTTGTTGAATGTAGAGTTGGAGGATAGAATCCTAAAGTGTTTCCCAGTACTTTTGTATATTGTGCTGTGCTCTATAAAATAAAACCAAATAAAAAACTATTTAGTGCACTGTGTGAACACCGGCTTCTCTCAAAGCTCCGTACCCCCGAGCCTCCAGCTGTCAGAGCACTACAGTGGCTGATCTTAAAAAGCCTGAATTGTTCAATGCCTGGTCCCCTGGTCACAAATGCCTTTGAAATCAGAGTATTCAAGGTTTGCACTAAACACTGTAATAATAGCTGAAAAGGTTAGAATCTTTTTTTTCTGTTTCTGTTCAGTGTGCAGTTCACCATGGTCACTGCTAGATGGCATCCATGCAGCATATATGATGAGGGGTCCATTCAGTCTTCTCTGAAAATAGTGACATCCCGAGGCCTCTGTGTTTTTCCCACACATACACAGTACAGCCATAACGTACTAACAGAAATTGCTTGAGGGCGTCTGTAGACATGAACGTGTGTGTTTAGACTTAAGTTTGACCATATGAATACATTAGTACATGTGTGAATTGGCTGGCTGTGGCTCAGAGATTCCCCGCTCCCATGGCTTAAGATGGGTTAGATGCAGAAATTCAATTTCACTACATTGTGCTACATTATTGTATGCAATGAATACAAAAAAATCTTCTTCTGCTGTGGAATAGGCCTGTGTAAAGTATTTATCATGTAATGGCTTTTTTGATTGTCTCAGCAGGAATGGATCAGGATCGCTCTGAAGTCCATTAAAAGTTTCTACAAAAAAAGGTTTTGGAGTCTAATCTCAAATGCTGCCCACAGTGCAGGTTCATATCATTTTTGACTTCACACTATACACTGAAATGCTTATGTCAGTGTTTTACAGGCGTAAGCTGATCCCATGTCCAGATTTTAATTAGCCTGCAGCTATAGTGCCTCTATGAGGTTGTACGTAAAAACAGTGGTGCTTTGAGCTAAATGCTAACATCAGCGTGCTAAAATGCTCACAATGAGGATGCTAACATGCTGATGTTACGAGGGTATAATGCTTGAGATGTTAAGGGTGTAAGCATTAAAACATTTGCTAAGTGGCATGAAACACAAAGTACAAGTTGAAGCTGATAGGAATGTCACTCGTGTTGCAGGTATTTGGTCATAAATCTAAGTGAAATCTGATGGACAAATGGCAATTTTGACCTGAGGGTGACGCCAAATGAAAATCCAGGGCGTCACCAAAGTCATTGGGATCTATCGTCTGGGGACCGTTTGTACAAAATTTAATTGCGATCCATTCAATAGTTGTTGACATATTTCGGTCTGGACCAAAGTGGCATGCACTAAATGGGCTGTGCAGTCGCAGAAAAGTGCACAGAGCAGTATCAGCTCTTTCATGGCGGGAGCCTTGCTTCTGTTCTTTTATAGATGACCTTATCTGTCACATTGTGTTATAGTTCCTTGTTTATTTTAGTATGGCAGTCCTCTCCACAATTTTATTTCCCTTCAGATTCTGCTCCTCTCTTCTTGTCTGCTCTCTTTTTTTTCTCCCTTCCTGTCTTTTCATCGCTGCCCAGCTGGTTTCTCACCACTTTCCCATCCTATCCCTCTCCTCTTCATCCTCCCTTTCTCTTTGTGCCTTTTTTCTTAGGCCACCTTGTTCTTGCCTCTTCTTCTCTCTCACCTTCCCTTGGCACTTCTTCCAATGGACGGAGAGAGCTCCATAAGAGAGGAGAGGAATTGTATCTTTGCTCTGTTCGCCACAGGCCCACTTCAATATTTAATCAAGAGTGCATTCGTTTGAAGAGAGCTCTGAAAATGTGTGTGAGTGAGTGATAAAGAGAGATGTCTGACCATGTGTGTTGATAGTGCAGCATGCAGGAGAGAGACAGAAGAAAGTGTGGATATTTGCGTGCGTGGTGACAGTTTAGGGATGAAAGGCTTTCTCCAGTCCTGTGGTAATTGGTTTACTATCTCCCTTTCTGCTTTGGCCCTCTTGTTTTTTCTCGCGCCTTCTTTTGCCATCTTCTCCTTTACACTACTTGCCCTCCCCCTATAATCCATTCTTCTTCCTGTGCATCATCATGTAACCCTGGTGTACTGTATGGTTTCAGCGCACTATTACGTAGGGCTCATTCCTTCAAATGCTGTACGATCAGGTTCATTTGATTTTGCTGTGTGTGCATATGTGACTGTGTGTGCATGTGTGTATCAGCGGCTGGTCTCAGTGGTCCCCAGGGACCGCAGAGCAACATATTTCATCATCCGACACGAGAAAGCCCAAAGTCCCCTCTTCTTCTTTTGCTTCTTCAGCAATTCAGCAAACACTGAGTATTTTCCTTATTTCCTTTTTTAACACTCAGGCATCTGATGGTGCTATAAGTATAAATACAAATTCTGCTGCTTTCTTCAGATTTACTGGAGAGCTATTGAAGTTACTAGTCATGTGCTCTACTTTTATCTCCTAACTGAAGTTCTTTAAAAATTTGCTTCTGGACTTTTGGAGAAAAGATGCTGATTATCATGCTTCTTAACCAATGTGAAATGTAAACACTGTGTGATCCAATTCCAGGAATTATATTAATGTCCAATGGCTTTGTTTGTTTTAGTGCATGCACAAGTCATCAGTGGCATTTTTGGCAGCATTTCTCCTCAAGAGTAATATCCAACCATAGTTACACAGCTTCTCCTTCAGCGCTGCGCACCAAATCTCAAAAGGCAGCTATCTGAACAATTGATCTGAAATAATAACTGATGGGCTTGGGTTCTCCTTAATTGTGTTTAGCTTTTTGGCAGGTTATGTCATACAGGAAGCCTGATATTAGGCTTTTTTCTGCTGCTGAGTAGATCACAGACAGATTTAAAAACAAGTTTTCAGGAGCTTTAACCAATATCAATGCTATATTCGTCTCTTTGCCCAATACACATTTTCAACATGATGGATTTCAAAACAAAATAGACAGAAACGTGTCATGCTTGTGTCTACACTGTTCCAGTAGGGTGTAGTTATGTTCTCACCTTTTTCATCAGTGTTAAAACGTCAACTTTACTTTTGAACATTGGGTTCCAGTAGCCTATCAAAACATTCAGCAGTTGCTGCTGAGGTGCCATTCTATATGCTTTGTGAAAGGACTTCACAACTACAAAAACACTTTGTTGAATCAAAGGTCTAAAGCCCAATAAACTACTGTCCTTCTTGGATTAACGGTAAGCATTTCATCACGCATGCAGCCATCTGAATCTGACCACTCAGACAGAACGAAAAATATCAGTGACAAAGATAACAGCTTCGTTGCACACTACACTAAAACAGAGTAATCACAGGCAGAGTTGAAGGGTCAGTGGAGAGTGAAATTGGTGCATCATTCATAGTGTATGGGCTGTCAGATTGTGTTAAGAAGAATCACTTTATTAATCCCTCATTGGGAGAAAAAATTATCAATTTTTACACTTGTGTGTTGTTTTTATTTATTACACACATCGGCCCATTATACACACACATGCACACACAGGACCTACATACATGCATGTCAGAGTGAAGGATTCTCCAAGCAATTTGAGGTTTGGTGCATTGCCCATTCACCTCAGCAGTGCCCAAGAGGTGAACTGGCACCTCTCCCGCTACAGTCCACACTGAGCTACTGCCGCCCAGTTAACTAGTGGGTCTATAGTATTATCATTGGAAAGGTGACACTGATGACCAAAGTATGGAGAGCAATGGAGATGTTGGGGAAAAAGTCATAACTGTGTGTTTGTGTGTGTGTTGAGTATTTTAATGCACATCACTATTCCTTTCCCTCATTGGATTCAGCATCAAACTTGTATTTTATATGTAGATTGTATGTTACAGCTAGCTTTTGACCTAAACATACATATAGTGTGTGTGTGTGTGTGTGCGTATGTGTGTGTGTGTGTGTTATTCAGCCACTAAACAGTATGTATGGTTGCCCATTACATCTGAGAGCGATGGTGTCGGTATAATCTGAGTCCCTGAAAGGGGCCAATTATCCCAGATTACAAGTCCTATCAGGAAAGCAGACTCGACATCTGAGTTATACAACTGAACCCACTGCACTCACGCTGAACTCTGCTCTGATTTATGGTATCTGGAGTATCCGACTCAGATCCTCTTGGGTCCAATAAATTCAAATTACTTCTCCTTCAGATCATCTTCACTCGTAATCTTTAATCAAATTGAATGCACTTTCCCCAATATCCCAAGAGCGCGGAGTTCTTTTTCAAGACATACATTGAATTTCTTCTTGTCCCATGGCTCCTGTCTTCACACAAAGCCACAGATTGGTATAGAAACATGGTTTTATTTAGGTGTTGCATGAAAAAGATTATAACGCAAAGTGAGTGCACCCATTTTAATGTTGCGTTCAAATGAAAAATAACAGTTTTGTTGTCCATCATAATGCAATATACATTTGAAGGGACACACCAATTTATAGACTTTAGCTTATTTACCATATCCCCCAGAGTTAGATAAGTCCATCCACACCCTTCTCATATCTGTGTGTGTCGTAACTCTGTCTACACCGGGACTACACTGGGGCTAGTTTAAACCTGGACTATAACCAGCATGTTCAAATTCAGAAAAGGAAAGAGTTTCAAAGTATGATGATGACTATTAGCTCAACACTCCCGAGCATTGGAAGGGTTTAGACTGGTTGAGACCCTCTCATGTTTCCGCTCACATGCCTTCTGCAAAAGCTCCAGGTTCCACAGGCTTCTTGGTCAGGACAAAATAGCTCCAAAAGTGGAACATAGTCTTTGCTGTGTAGCACATACACCCACCCAAACACCGACATACACTCTGAGGCTGATCTTTGTTTACTTTTGGAAATTTGAGCCAGGTAATGTGGTGACGTAGCCCTACAGAGTGCCTTCTGCTTCTTTTCTCCCTCCCCCCAGGCTATTAGCCTATCTTTAGGCGTGTAATTAAATTTACAACACACAACATAAATACACATTACAATTATACCAAAATGTCAACTGCACCAGTAAAACAGTTAACATTTAAATGTTTGAAATTTACCTTTTTTTTCTTTATTCAAACTGGTCAGAGAATGAAAGGTGGAAGTGATGCAATGTTTTTATGCACCTGTGACTGTGACCCCCTCCCACAAAACACACACGCACGCACGCGCGCGCGCACACACACACACACACACACACACACACCTAGGCTACTGGGGGAGTAGAACCATTGGGTGGAGCAGCAACGTCGCGTGCTGCGCAATACATTCAGTAGCCTCGTAAACGCTGCGCGCGGTGTGGTTGCAGATGCAGGTCGCTAAGTCTGCGCGCGATGCGGGGGGAAATGGCGAACGGGGGCGGACGGCGGTGCGCCTTGTGAGGATACAGTAGACACCCGGAGCTGTGGCAGGCGGCAGCTCGAGGAAAGACAGGAGAAGGAAAGGAACCATGGAGGACTCGGAGCCCGCAGAGGACGGTTTGCTGGCGGGCTTGCGTTGGAACCGGAGCGCACGAGACCAGGCTCAGCTCAAACACAAAATCCGGGATCTGCCGGGGCTACTCAAGCACGGGCTGCACCTGCGGAAGAAGAGCGTGAGTATTTCAAACCGACCGCTGAGTGACTGTCCGTCCTTCCGTGTTTTATGTTTTTATCAACGTTAGCAACGGCTCACGGTTTTATCTTTTCAACCTTGAGTATTCCCGAGACCCTGTGCCGAGAGGCTGTTTCGTAACCCCGTCACGACTCAGGTGTTTTCATTTTGTTACAAGCTTTACTGTCGCAGAGGCGGTGTGAGTATGAGTGTGCGCGTGCTAGATCCATAATAAATAGAATAGGTGTCGTACACCATACCTTTACACTCCGGTAGTCAAGGCAACACTACCCCCAACAATTTCACCACACATAGCCTACCTACAGGCTACTACAAAAAACATAGCCTATTCATATATATATATAGGCCTATATATATATATATATATATATATATATGTATATATAT
>NC_045746.1:3974335-3977978 GCF_008692095.1 Etheostoma spectabile
ATATATATATTATATATATATAATCTGTCAATTTTAGTTTTCAATTACTTCACTGTTTACAATTACTTTACATGTTTATGAAAATGTAAAAACAGTGAAAATGGCTATCACAAATTCTGAAAGCTCAAGGTGATAGCCTTCTTTCAAATATCTTTTTCCCCCAACCAACCATCAGATTGAACAAACCGGAAAGAAAGCAAATCCTCACATTTGAATAATAATTAATTTTTTTTAAATTAATTTTCTATTGATCTAAAGAATTAGTTGTGGTCTACTAATTATGTCAGCTCTATTCTGTAGTTCTTCCAGTTCAAATGGGGCAAATTTGTAGATCATCAACAATTCATCTCATGGGTTCTCTGGTTCTGTTTTGTGATGATTGGTCTAGTGAGCAGTAAATGTGTGTGTCACCGTGTGCCCTGATGTGGAACGAACACACCTGACAAGCCAAATGTCTGCTCACAGTGTCAGCTTCGCTCATCTTCATCACCATTGGTGACTGCCAGGAGAAAATGTGTCCTTGATTGCCTCTGTGGGAATTAGGGACAGAGTGCCAAATGTACTAAAATACGCAACACTCGTAGTGTAAAGCCACTTTGGACCGAGGACATTTATGTCATGTTACATGTTGTCATATTAAGTGAAGGACTTGTGATGCTGCTCATTGTTCCTGTTACCTGTCTGATTAATGCGATTAAATGATCTTAGTGTGGTAACAAATCAACCAGAGGTAATCCTATAATGAACTGCAAAACAGAATATGCAGATATGAAAGTCAAAATAAGAGTCCAGATAAAAACATTATGTTGAAAGAATGGATAAATGATGGCTAACTTGAGTACAGAAGTGTCAGAATTATGAAGCTACAACAATCATGTCAGAAGCTGAATCAGACTCAAAATAGCAGACTGTTTTTAAAATCATAATAACTGCAGCATGTAGCGTATTGTCTTTGTGTTTTTGTTCATTGCTTGAGATGAAGTGAAGCAAAGAAGGAATGTAGATAGATGTTCATTTAACCTGGCGTATGGACATGCATGGGTGCCATATGAGTGTGTTGACGCGACTAAGTAGTGTAAAGGTATGGTTGTTCTGTGCAGACTCGTTCCCTCCAGACACTGGCAGTTGTCTGCACACACACGAACAGACTCACTCTTGATTTTACATGCACATATACATTCTCCAAAAAAGATGTGAGAGATGAACGCACGTAGTTATTTTTGCACTGCACGACAATAGCACTCAGAATTGGAAACGCTGAAAAGAAGATAGTGACATGATGTCAAATCACAGCATCTCATCCTGAGACAGAGCCCTGCACACCTTTTACCTGTTTTTGTTGATCCATGCAGAATCTTGAGCACATTTTTGTTTTGTTCATTGTTTTTGTTTTGTAAAAGTGCAAAATATCTAACATCAGTAGGTTTTCACATCACCTAATGTGCTCATTTGATGTCTGCCGACAGCGTATAAGGTAAATTGAAACTGTTGTGTTGCACATAGCCATGCTCCGCCTTTGGTTCCAGCTGGCACCAGCCTCCCCTTTGAGAATCCTGTCTTACATTATTCCCTGTTGAGACTTGCTTTGATATTCATCTTTTATTGGCTATGATGTGACAGGAGCAGAGAAATTTGCTTAAAGGAACCAACTTTTAAACTTCACGTACACTTCCCAGGCTGCTCTGCACAGTAGCCATGCTGTAGACGTTTGAGAAAACCAAGCTAGTTTTTTTCCTCCTCTAAAGAGTTGACCAAAGCTCAGTTAGGTGTCAGATTGGCAACTTAATGGTTAACCCAGTCACTTACCAATACATAGTATGTGCAGTGGACTTCACAGTGGACTTTACTCGCAGTAGCCTAGTGTTGAGGAAATGCATGGCTTAGCAAGTCCCATGCCCCAAGTCAGTTTTCTGTAACCACTTACTGTGGATTGTAAGTCTTGTTTGGAATGGTTGCTGACACCAGAACAGAGGACGAACCAGTGTGCTGCCAACAGAAATCAGATAACGGAAGACTAGTATGGGTGTCTGGTCCCTTCTATTGTATGTGTGTACAGTTGTTGTAGTTGCCATTATTATGGATTTACATTCTTAAAGCAAACAAATAAAATGATACATGTTAATGACTGAGAAGTTAGAAATAGCAGTAGCACATTAAAACACAGTTGAATCATTAAATCCGTTTAATTGTGCCGTTTTGTTTGGTATTGCATCTTCATTGTTTTTGTTGTTGTTGCTTTCTTTAATGCCTGGATGAAAGAAAATGTGCACACTAATTCCAGTGCAGAATTAGGAAATGCTGATAATACGTGAAAGGCAACAGATAGAACAAAGAAAACCTATTTTTAATTTAGCTGTTTTGACATTTTAAAGATTTAAATTAAGTTAAAATCAATTCCTTAATAAGGTAAACGAGAGTTTGATTTCCACTTTGATGTATGAATATGATGTTTACTTATTGATTAATTGAATCAGACACATGTTTCAACTTTCATAATGTACACAATGTTTCAACTTTCATAATGTACACAATATTCTTTCTTAAGATTAAGATTTCAGGTGTGTGTGTGTGAGCAGGTCAAGGAGACAAAGAAGAACAGTGTGGAGACTAAAAGGATTTGTGTGTGTGTGTGTGTGGTGTGTGTGGGGTTGTGTGTTGTTGTGTGTGTGTGGTGTGTGTGTGTGGGTGTGTTGTGTGTGTGTGTGTGTTTGTGTGTGTGGGTGGTGTGTGTGGGTGTGTGTGTGTGTGTGTGTGTGTGTGTGTGTGTGTGTGTGTGTGTGTGTGTGTGTGTGGCATACTGTACTACTCTTCACTGTGCTCTGCAATCTAATCTAAGAGTAATCCATTTCTTGCAGATAATGAACTCTCTCTCTCTCTCTCTCTCTCTCTCTCTCTGTATACACTTTGAAGTCATCACACAGATAAGTGTGTCAGCATGTGCTCTCTCTTTATAGCTCTTATTCCTCCTCATTCATCTTCTCTTCTCTCCTGTCACTCTCTTTCGGCCTCTGCTCCTGACAGCAGTATACCCTATGATGGAGGACTGTAGCTTTATGAGGAAACTAAGGCAGAGACAAAGAGACTCATGGAACACGGCCAGTAGACATTTCTCTCGTCGTGTGACACAGTATGAATGGAACTGCTCTACTGTCTTGTGTGTTTTGAGCTCGTTTGTCAGAAGAGATGATGGTGGAGAAACAAAGACCTCTCGAGTTCTGTGTTCACCAGACCGAGAGGTGAAGAGATGGAGAGATAAGACAAGTCAACCAAGACAAAAGAGAAAGAAGGAGCAAGACAGAGATAGCGAGAGTCAGAAACAATTTATTTAGTCTGTGTGCTTGGCTGGCTGGTGTGCTCTACTTAACCCTCAGTACAAACACTGCATATCATCACACACACAAACACAGAAAGAAGCTCTCATCTTTACTGATATCTCGGTGGACGTCTATCCCAAGCTGGTGTTTCACAGCCAAAAACGGAGTTCTTTTGAAAATGTTTTCCAGTGTGGATAAATCTGAAACTCCAGCCTTGTGTTTCATTGTGAATGGCTTTTAGAATTTCTGTCACCTCCAGCTTTCTCTGTGATCTCTCATTTTAAATGTCAATATTAGGACATATAAATTAAAAAAAACAAATGGGGGGA
>NC_045746.1:3977988-3980567 GCF_008692095.1 Etheostoma spectabile
TGTATGAGAAAATCTGGAAGCCATTTATAGGCCGTTTATAAAAGAAGGAGACATAGGGGAGCTTCTACAGAGGGAAAATGTGGGACAGGATACCTAAAGTTCAAACGAGTGGTTCAACGACTTGTTAAACAAAGTTGTAATGTACTACCTGTGGGTGCAAATAATCAATTACCACATTGTTAAATAAAAAGAAGAAGCCAATATTAGGGCTGCAATGGTTGATTATTTTGTTTGTCGGTTCATTTACAGATTGATTTTTAGATTGAACAATGAATTGTATGGTCACGTAGGAAAATAGTCAAAACCGCCCGATACAATTTCCTGAAACCAAAGATGACGTTTTCACATTGCTGGTTCTGTCCGACTGCCAATCCAAAAAGGTGCTCGTAGGCAGATTTTGTTACCTTTGACGGAGCCAGACTAGCTGTTTCCCGCTGTTTTCCGCTGTTTCCAGTCTTCACGTCAAGCTAAGCTGAATGGCTGCTTGCTGTAGCGGTATATTTAATGAACACATACGAGAATGATTTTGATCCTCTTTCCTCTAACTCGCTACAAGAAAGCAACATTTTGTATTCCTTTAATTAAGAGGACTTTAGGTGAGCGGTGATACATTCACCTGATTTAGATAAGGTGTGTGTGTGTGTGTGTGTGTGTCTGTGTGTGTCTGTGTCTGTGTCTGTGTGTGTGTGTGTGTGTGTGTGTGTGTGTGTGTGCGTGTGCGCGCGCTTGCGTGTGAGTATGCGACATCCCAGACAGTATCATCGCTCTAATGAGGATCTCACACACTGCTCTACATCACTCTAATTATCTATTTCATTTTCTTGCAACTCAGAGCCATGGACGTGCATTCCTTCCCTCTCTATATTTGTACCACTCACATTTTTCTCTCTTTTGCAATTACAATTAAAATGATCTCTCCGTCTCTCACCGCCTCATCTCTCTCCTGCTCCATCTGTCATGCTCATGTCCCCTGTCATATATTCATGGACTGTTGTGATTTGTTCAGCGTCCCCCTCTTCTTTCTCTTCTTGCGCGCTAACTCATTTATGTTTCCTCATCTACATCCATCTTCTACAGCTGCTTGGGTGCTTTTCATTTGTTCCATCATTTGAGCTCTCGGTATCTCCCTATTCATGATCAGGTAGGGGCAGCAGCAATTTCTTGCACAGGGTTCCACACAGTTTCCTGTCAAGGTTTCCAGTTGGGCTCCCCGATACTGTTTTTTCAAGGCCATTTCATTTATGAAACGTGCCAAAAAACAGCCCGATGGTTGGCCAGGGCCAATAAACGATCTATCTCTAGTTTCCAGAGAGAATCAAACCCACAACTCTCCCACTTCACTGACTGAGCTCCAAGAACAGTTGCACTCCCATTGCAAGAGGTTCTCATCTGTCTGTCTTTTAAAACGCTGGCAACGTGATTGTCATCCTAATAGTTTGTATTTTTTTATCAGTGATGCGCTACCATGAAGTTTTTGATGATGATGATAAATGTTGAATTCAAATATCCAAAATATTGTCACTTTATTTTAATTTTGAAACCCTTGCTTTGGCTTTGTTATCTTGGTGAAAAATAAAGTCTTCTCCCAATAAAGATTCAACGTTTATGTCTTGACAGGGGACTTAGAGGTGAAGTGGATATGCCCAAAGCACTAGGGGTTGGGGGGAAAAAAATCAATTCTTAGTTGCATTGCGATTCTCTCTAGAACGATTCAATGTTTGATTCTGATAAGTTAATAATTGATCAGAAAACCGAGTGACTGAAAGAGGATGGGCTGACCGAGCCTCTGACATGGAAGATTACTTTAAGGGAAGGTGACTTTCACAAGCAGGTTTAAGGCTTAAGCAAGGAATGACTACAACATAAAAACCTCAGTAGACAAGAAAATGTCATTAAAACTTGTGTGTGACAAATACTGTATATGTCAAAATCTAACAAACTCAGATTTATATAAATTTTTTTAAACCACACGTGGAAATGTACATTAAAAAATTGTTGCATCGAGGTCCGTTGATAATCGGTTTGGAATTGAATTGTGAGGTGTCCAGAGATTCCCTCCCCTACAAAGCACAGCCCACAACATGATGGTGTTATGGTAAAAGAGTTTTGGACTAGTTAGATAGTTGGACTGACAGTTGTATTTTATTGTCAAGGTGTTTTTTTATTACTGTTTACTTTTGTACTCTACTTGTACTTTATACTTGAGTGTGTGTCACTGTTGAGCCCTTTAGGTCAGATAATCAACAAACACAATAAGTAAAAATGTTTGGCCATGTTCTTTCAGTTTGGCAAAGTATATTACAGTGATGTATAAATGAATGAATAAAGGTAGTTTCTACTCTTGGTTTAAACAAAACCTGATTTAATGATTTTGGAATAGTAAAACTGGTCTTTCTCATCTCAGAGTCATGTTTAGTCAGTGTATTTACTGTGTGCGTCATTGTGTGTTGGCTCTGACTGCTTGTGTGCATTGTGTTTTAACAGCAATCACCTGACACTATCCCCGGACCGAGCGCTGGACCTACAGTACACAGGGTGAGCGCACACACACACACACACACACACACACACACACACAC
>NC_045746.1:3980577-3991175 GCF_008692095.1 Etheostoma spectabile
CACACACACACACACACACACACACACACACACACACAGGTGATGATGTCATTGCCTTTAGTTTTAGCAAAAATGGGTTTGTTTAGCCGCAATACAGGGGACATCTGTGGTGATATTACCTAACTTTTCCAAGCTAGTTTCACCAACTCTCTCTCTCTCTCTCTCTCTGTCTCTCTCTCTCTAACTCTCTCAGGTTACTTTAATTTGATTTAGCAAATAGTTCAGCACTGCACTCTGTAAAGGCCTTAGGCCTTAAATATTACACTTGAGTATTTTCTTCTTTGACAATTTAAACCATTAGCTAAAGAAATAAAAAGTTTTTCTTTTTTTTAAATTAGAAATCAACATCTGAAGCTTTGATGCTGCTTATTTATGTGTTCTGCTGTTACCCCTTTGCTTAGTAGTTTGTCATTCAGTACTGTTGTATTTTTTTATTGGTTGTATTTCAGTAGATTCTCTTTTATATCTTGCCTTAATGGAAATGGCTATATCCAAACATTGATTTAGTACCTACAGCAGTATGACGCTGGTAAATCCTCCTTACCCATGAGCACCTAAACAGCATTATGCTTGTCAAAAAGTTTAAATTTGATCTTTGCTAAACCAGTTTGAATCTCAAGCCCTCTATTTGTTACAGGATATTAGTCTGGAAAATATTAACTAAGAATTGATTCAACCTGGTCACTGAAAAATGGAGTAATTAATAAACTATGGATGTTAGTTTGGATGATGGTGACAATGGGTGGTGCTTTATTTCCACCTCTTGGCTCTCAAACTTTGTGATCATCTGCTTCAAAATCAAACATGATGATGCAACTGCGTGGTCTATTTGTCACCTCAGATTGTCACATTTGACAAAGTTTGTAGAACAGCTTGGAAATTTAAGACAAAACAGGTTTAAGCAAAGGTAGTGTTGATTTGTCATTGTTTACCCAAACTTGATCCAATTGGCTGCCAAGCAATTTTGTTGTATTGGCCACACCCATAACTGAAGAGAAGGCTGATCAAGGCTCTGCAGACCACAGTGTGTGAAGGGAAATTTGAGCCACGATTATCAGTAATTCTGCTTTGAGTTCAAAATCCTCTTTTGAGCCCAAGACACACAGGTGAAATTTAATACTGCACTTGGAACATTATGTTACAAACTGTAGATCAGGAAAAATGCAAAACCATCTGCAAAAATGTGTATGGTGTCAGCCTTGTCTCCTTTTGCATGTGCACGACATGTAACTACATGGGGACCTTCTCTTAAGCCCCTTTCACACAACCTGTCAAGGTGGGCCTGATGCGCCCTAAACCGTCTTGCTGTCTTTGTGAAAGTTACGACAGAATGGGGGGACAGAGTTGTTGCTCCCTTAAGCCTGCGTGTTATGGGTAATCATACACTGGGGTGGCATGATGCCACCTTTGCTTAATTCTGTGTGAAAAAAAAAAATTTGTCCCTTTTTTATTACATTTCCAAGGTTTTTTTTAACCAGTTTTGTTAATTAGGGTTTCATTTACTCAAGCAAAATAGACACTTTGTTTATGGTTAGAAATAAAAGGAAAATCAATAGATTTCTATCATTGCTTTACTGTACGTGAACCAATCATGCTTACTTGCGTAGTCACCCCCCCAAAGGCCCATTCTGAGCCAGGAAAAACCCACAGGGTACCCTTAATGTTGCAATACATGGGACCGTTTATCTAACTCTTGCTCTACAACCATCCTACTATAAAAGTCATGAGGGAGTCTCTCATGTTGTGACATAATGTGAATGAAGCCCCTATTAAGCAGGCTCTGCTGTCTCACGTCTAAACGTGAATTTGAATGAAACAGAACAAGCAGCCCTTGGAAATTGCTTAATTGAAATATGGTCTTATTTACCATAGCGTCAATAGCCAGATTATTACAGAGCGTGTAGACACAGTCAATGTGTCATTCCTCAGGGGGAAAGAAATCGAGCTGTCCTTGTGAGCACTTCAATGACAGCCTGCTGCCACATTACATGTAGCTCTCTGCAGTCTACTGTCTGTTTCCAAAGCAATGTTGGGATGTGATTTTTGTCATCAAAATCACATTTATTAGTTTTGAGTATTTGGATTTTAAAATGACAGTTTAAAAATACATTTTGTTGTGGTTCTCTGTGCTGTGTGTCAGTCTTGTTCCCAGAGTTTTCCATGTGCTGGTCGGGCTGTGAGGAATGCCTTCCTCTCTCATGGACCATACCCAGCTAAAGACAAGATACACCTGGCCAGAATCATACGGTACACTTGTCTTTGTTCGTGTGTCCGTCTGTGTGCAGTAATGAATTGATGTGTCTGGTGAAGCATGTACACTGACTCACCATTCACTGTTGAGGCCTGTCCTTATTGGCCAGTTAAGTTGTTTATGCATAAAGACGTGCAAAGCGCGACATAGACATTATATAGCAGAGCACAAGATGGTCTGGGATACATGCACTCTCATACAATGTACTGCACATACAGTACAAACAGATGCATTCATGTTAACATCTGGACAATAATAAAAACAATAGGTAATTTTAACTGTCATCACCTATACACACATACACAAGGAGTTTATCCAGGGGGATAGCAGACGGAGTATTTTGTGTATTCAGAGTTAAAAGGCTTACGGAGAACTAATCAATGGATATTGATTAAATAAAAAAGACAAGCTTTGTGTCAAGGGAAGAAGTGTGTGCATGCGTATCATGACACTGTGTGGCTGTACTAAAAAAAATGTGTATTTTAACAGACGTAGCTACGTGGGCGTGGAGCTGGTGCAGTGGCTGTGTGAGCAGTGTGTGTACGTGCGTTGTCGGACTACTGCTGTGCGTGTCTGGCAGGTGCTGCTGGAGCTGGGAGTCTTGCTGTCTGGTAAAAACCCAACCACACACACATTTACACACACACACACACACACACACACTTAGAATGCCTGGAGGTTTGTGTGTGCTGTAAAGTTTATAGTTAACTTCCAGTGACTTCAGCAACAACCAGTTCACCAGGTAATTTCCAACAGAATAGAGAAGTGAATTCACTGCTTCATTCACCTGCTTAACTTTCCACAAGGTAGAATGACACTATAACTTTGTTAACCCAAGCCCCCCGCTCCCATAAATAATCCCAAACATCGTATTTCATTATTTACCAAAGACCATGTTAACAACTAACATTTTACCACCAACATTTTAAGAAAAAGTGAATCTATCACCATGCATGTGATTGCTGTATTCAATAGAGCTGATGAAGAAGAAAATAATTGGTGTTATTTATATCACTTTTACTCAATGATGTGTTACACTCAGTATGCTATGGATGACACATTGTAAAGAGTGTAAAATATTCAAAGGCAATTCATGTTTCTTTAAAGAATGGGGAAACTTGATCCTCTTGAGACTGCCTGCAGTTCAACGTTTTAGCTAACCCACCATAACTGATAAAGAGTTTATCCAGGTTTTTACTGTTGTCACCATGTCTTTACGCCTTCTCTAGAACTAAAAACTGTGTGCTATAAATGAACCAATGGACGTATTACATCATTTGTTTTATCAGAACAACTTGAAGACCTGTATGTTGCTAACCTCACAAGTTAAATAGCTTGTGTGATTTGAGTGTGAATGATGAATACTCAATTCTTGATTATGTAAATCTGTGTATAGCATACATTATTCTATAGCATAGACCAACACTTATTGATAATAATGCAGGTTCAGTGAGCTAACATGAATGCTTGGGTGCCAAAACTTGGTGCTAATATGGCACCGGTGTCTAAACGACCGGTATTTACCAGACCAAATAGCAACGCGGATTTTGCTGCCTCACTTCTGTGCCACTTAAATGCCTGCGATTCTGTCTGATGCTCGGAAACATACATTAGATGCAACGAAAGCATCACCAAATGTGACGCTAGTTAACATTACACATGGCAGCAGGTAACGTTAACCTACCGTTAGCTAGTAGCTAAATAACAAAGTTAAAATGCTGACAGCTAAACGGTGTAAAGCAGGGGTGTCAAACTCTTTTTCAGTAAGGGGCCACACTGAAAAATGAGAATCATATCAGGGGCCAAACATGGTTATATTTATTTATCAAAAAAGTCAAATATCTTTGACTGTATTATTGCATGTCTCACATATTCTTCTCACTTACAATTTGGTCCACATAAAGTCCCAAAAAAGTTCCTTACCCATCATAGAAAAAAGTGCCCAAAATGTCGGAAAAAGTGACTAAAACTTGGTGGGCCAAAATGTGTTGTGAACCTTAGTTGACATGCGGGCCGGATCAAAATCTTCGAGGGGTCGGATTTGGCCCGCGGGCCTTGAGTTTGACACGTGTTGTAAAGTGTGAATGTTTTTCACTGTAGACATTGAGACAAAGGCCTACAACAGTCTGCAGCTGCCATTGTCTAAAAATCAACACTGCGTTTACTTGAAACTGGTGAGCCTTCAAAGTTATTGTAAAATACTCTTTTTGCATCTCGTGGTTGTTTTTGTTATTTAACAGCAATTTACCGGTGAAATAATTTATTGTTATTACATATTTAATAAATTAATTTTGACCATGTGGACTTAGCAATAAACAAGCCATTTTTTAATGTCACCGGCTGTCATTTTGTGCTCTTCTTCATTCCTTGATTTATTTTTAAAGTATTGGTTCAGGCTCCGTTTAGACACAGCACCATTTTGAAAGTATTCTTTTAGCACCGGTATTGGAGAAAACCCAAACAATACCCAATCTTACTTACATGGTGGCCCCTGAAAAGTAGGGTGTCCAACTCTTTGATAACACTATAATGACGTCTTATAAACATTGTACCTTCATCAGGTATTATTGTTTTATAATTGGTAGTGTCCACACACCTGATGAGGAGCAAGTTTGTTTAAGCAGTCACAGACTGTGAAAATGATAAAGGGAAAATAGGCAAATCTGTGAATGGCTGTTTTGCAAGTCAAATGAGGTGTGATGGAATTTCAGACACACAACAGGAGAGGAAGCTGCTACTAATTAAATTTACTTTTGGTGTTTGTGTGGCTATTCTCTCCTCAGTGGACCAGCGGGTGATGTTTTCAGATTCAAACTCTTACTACCAGTTCAGCTTCGAGGAATGTGACTCCGCCTCTTGTGACTTTCGCTCCAATGAGGGGGAATGGCCAGAGGCAGTTAGGCTCCTCCTACAACTCGCCCCGTACATCCAGTTTCGCTCTGGAGGCGGGGCCAACAGCCCGTAAGTGTCAATTAAAGTCTTATTAGAAGTTACGCTGCAATGAATAGATGGTAGGGTGTTCACTTAACAAATGAAAATGAACACTTATTTAGTGTATGTTAGGGCTGTTGATTGTCCATAGTTTACTTGCGATGAATTTCAAATTAATTGCACATTTTCTATCTGTTCTACATGTATTTTAAAGAGACATTTCAAGATTTTAATGCTCTTATCAACATGGGTGCAAGCAAATTATGCAGATGTTTATTAATATTGAACGTTCCAAAACAATGACAAATACTGTCTAGAACATTCTCCAGAATGACCTCAAAGGTACTTTATGCTAAAAAATATTACCTATTTAACTTAACATGATATGGCAAACTCAAGCCCATAAAGCAATAACAGATGGGCATATTGACCTGAATGTAACATTACTTGCTAATACTAACATAATGTTGTGTCCTAATTTATATTTGTGAAATAAGAGGGGGAGGGGGGATTTATACGCTTGGCCAGCAAGTGGTATTTGAGACTCAACGTACTCCGGGGGTAACTCAATTCAAATCGACAGGACATGCAAATAACTTGAGTCTTGTTGAGAGAATCATCTGGAAGGGCTTTGAAACTGATCTTGCCATTCAAAAGACCCTTTTCTTTTTCCATTTCTGCTCAAGAGGGTTTGTTTCTCTTCTACAATGTTACTGCTGCATCGCTTCCTGATTTCCCAAAGTACGGAGTGGCCCGAGGCCCAAATCCCTGAACGTGCGTTAATCGTGCAGCAAAAAAAGTGTTGTTAAAAGGAATTTGTGTTAATTCGTAATTATCTCATTAATTGTGACAACCCTAGTTTAAATAAAAGCCGCCTCTCCTTGATGTTGATTCCAAAATGGCTCACACATAACATCCCATACGATTTGGTTTCATGATTAGGGCTAAAATATAAATTACGCTACAGTCAGCCAAACATGCAGGTGGAGTGGATTGATTGGAGATGTTTGTGTGGCTGGTTTTTATAAGACCTGCAAGGACAGCTTGTTTAACATATTATATTAGTATACTATTATTTACTCAATTTTGTGTTAACAAAGAGAAAAGTGCAGTTTATGAATGCCCCCCTGCTGCAGAATAGCCTGTTGCGCTTATACTGTACAATGCATTTGGAGTTCAGTGTATTATTTCTGGAGCAGACATATAACTAGAAATCATTTTCATAAAGTGAGCGCAAACAAATTAATAGAAAATGTCAACCAACTCTGGGGTTGTGCACCCGTGCAAAGCAAATCAGTATAAAATGAGCATTGAGGTTATCCTCCATGCAGCTAACCCCAGAGTGAAGGAAGGTGTCTTCGCTGTATCCGCACTATTTTGATGCATTATTATAATTAATATATAAATTGGTGATATATAAGTTTGAATGGTTGTTAGAATTTTAAATAAAACGTTACAGGTCTAATGGATAAACATATAAATGGATTGTATTGGTCATTTTTATCTGTTGTATTAACAAGTTAGGGGTTTCCACTGTGACTGGGTCACGATCATTAGAGCCCCCATGTTAAACAATTTTCCGATTGTTGAGCATAGTTGGTGAACGTGACTCAGGGGTAATGTATTGGATAGGGTTGTGACGAGACGTTACTCCACGAGACGAGACACATCACGAGATTGGGTCACGAGAACGAGACGAGACGAGATTTTTTAACAAAAATTAAGAAATCCTCGATGAATTATGAATGGAAATAGTTTTTTATTCAACTGAAAAATCACAAAATGCAAAACAATTTAGGTGCATTTTGAAATCAACTATTAATGATGAATGTGTGATGATTAATGTTTTTTTTTTTACTATTTTATGAATTATATGCAGTAAAGGAGTGCAAAACACTGCAAAATGTTTTGTATAAACTCTACCAACTGGCTTCTGCCCTGTACAATTCACACGAGAAATCTAACTCCTTTCCACATCATCATTTCTCTCCGTGCCAGGAGGCACACAAGGCTTGGACATCACTTCCACTGGGTGGTTTGCAGCTGCACGCGTGCTGTATTCCCGTGTTCAGCCTGCACCGTTACGTTCTAGTTCACCATTCGCCGCCAAGTTGTTTTTGGGCGGCTTTTCCTTCTTCCTTCAGGTATCCACCCGAGGGACAAGCACAGTCGTCCGTTCTGTCCTTCCTCAGCACATGGCCGATCCAGTTCCATCTCCGTCTCTTACCTCCTCACTGATTTTCTGTTTTCTGCCATCTCAAGAACTGACTTGTTGGAGAGTGTTGTTGCCATGAATTTGAAAATCTTCCTTAAGCATTTGGTCTGGAAGATGTCTATCTTCTTCTCTCTACCTGGTAGTTTCCAGGTCCGCATCATAAAGCAGAACCGAAAGGACCAAGCTCTTGAAAAGGGAGGTTTTGGTCTTCCTGCTGATATCGCTGGCTGCCATATGTTTGATAGCCTTTTGAACTGTGCACTTGCCAGTGCCACTCTTTTCTTGACATCCGCTGTGCCTCCACCATCCTTAGTGACGTTTGCACAAACCGAACATAAAAAATGAACAGTATAAAATAAAATAAATAAAATAAATGTGTAAATAACAGAAATAACACTTTAAATGCAAACAGTAAGTGTATCAATAACCAAAGTACTGCTCTCTTAAAACTACAAGTGCAAACAGAAACAATTTTTTTTTTTTTTTTTTATGTGTTCGTCGCGGGTGCAGGAGTTAGTGGAGAGCTGTGGTGGTGCTGGAAGGGTTTTTGCATAGTGCTCGTGTTAGCCGCGGTTACGGCATTTTTTTTCTTCCAATGTTTACATATTGTGTTCGTCTTGTCTGTCACTCTTTCGCCGTTTATCATTTCCGCAGGAAAACCAAAATGTTGCCACACAAACGATTTAAAGGGGCAGGGGGATCTTCAATAGTAATTTCACGCTCCATCACGCTGACATCACATCGCCTCCCGAGCAATTTCACCTCGACGAGAAATCTCGTAACGTTTTAATCTCGCGAGATCTCGTAAAACGAGATCTGTCAACACCTTAGTATTTGATGATCTCCATTGATCTGAAGTTGAAGCCGTAGCACTGGTAAAATATCAAAGTCAAAGTGACAGTGATCTGTTAGATATAGGTTAGGGTCATTGTGCTTTCTGATGTTTTACATAAAAAGTCACTGTGTTTTGATTCGGTGGAAATGTGGATGAGCACGCTTGGAGTACATTACTGTTTTGCAACATAATATACACTCACACATACAATTCTATCTTCCTCAAATCCCAGCTAGAAACCTAATGTCTATTAGTGTTTTAAATAAATCCTCAATGTGCTTACGTGGAGAGATACATAATGTACATGCACACACACCTTCACATCCTCAAACACTCATTCATAGATGGGCTTGACACACCACACACACAACACACACACAACACCACACACAACACACACACCCACACCACCACAAACACACAACACACAACAACACCACACACACCAACACCACCACAGCAGCAGTGGTTTCAGCTAGAGTTGCCTACTTTGCTGCTCCTGTGTGTGGGATTCCTGCTGAGCCTGCTACTGAACTCAATCTGTCACTCAGAGAAAGAGAGAGAGTGAGACGGGTAACGAGGAAAAAGAGTATATATGGAGAGCAAGGGAACAAGAGCACACATCAACACATTCATCTGTGTCAACTTTCAAAGTGTGTTTTTTGCAGACACCGGGGAGCGAGCTTGACAGTGAGGGAAATTGAATGTCGTCCTTACTAATAAAAATCTCATGTAACATAGTGCACGTATGATACTTTCTGTAAATTATAGTGGGTGACGTACATACTGTACTAACACCCCCACAGTGCTTCTACAGGTTGGCAGGGTGCAAAGGAATGGGGCTAAGAGATGGTGGTTATTGACATTTTAGATTGCTTTTTTGCACATTTCTAAACGAATCTGCAGACATCCCCCACCATTTCTTTCTCTCGCTCTCTTTCTCTCTTTCTCTCTCTCTTTCTCTTCTTTCTCTCCATCTCACATCCTCTTCCACTCCCTCCCTCTTTGTCCCTTGCTCTCTACTTGATGTAAAGGAGAATAGTTGTAGCTGTGAGGGGAAAACACCTGATGTAACAACACTGGCTGCTTCCAAGAGAGTTGACAATGCATTGGTTAATGCTGATTCTCGTAAAAAGGAGATAGAATTACCAAAGGGCTAATAAAATGCAATAGTTCAAATAAAATCCCGTCGATGTGCACTGTCTGAACCTGAACACATACAAACATGTTACACCACCTGTTAAAGCCCTGTTCAGCAATGCTTATGGCTTGAGGATTTCCTTGGGTCACCGAGCCCCTTGATAAGGCAACATTAGCTGACTGATAGTCGTCCTGCTAGTGACTTTAACACTTTAGTGAAGCCCAAGAACCACATGCTACTAATTGAATGGGCTATCTCCTCTGCATCATGTGCAGAATAATTCGACATTCAGTGTGAACAATAGTATTTGCCACCACGCACAATGTGGTCATTAAAGTTGATTAGTTTATTGTTCATTGTACACTGCACTGCTTGCTAGAAATAAATGTTCTTTTGTGGAAAAAAACCACAAGAATCTCATGGTCTTCTGAATCTTAAAAGATCTATTTTTAATATGTACAGTATATTAAAAATAGACTCTATATCTCAATTCTGTCGTAACTGAATAATCTTTATTGGCATGAAAAGTCTCTGTCTCATTTTCTCTCTTCCTATGTGGCTCACATTACAGTATTGGCAAAACCTGCATAGATGTAGTGCTCTTTTTGAAGCACTGTCTATGGAGGCAGTATTAAAGTTAAAGTTGCAGCACTATATTTGTTCATTTAAAATTTAGTCCTTGTCAAGTTTAGAATGTCAGAGAGGGGACTAATCATGGAGTTAATGTTTAGATCTGAACACCACCCTATCTAACATAATAAACAACACAGCATGCAACTTCCATATCTTACACAGTAATGTGAACACCTGGACAGTATAATGTAATCCAATACAATAGCCCTGCAACCAATACATTTTAAAGCTTTGTATAGATTATGTTGGGACTGTGTAATGTGTATATACAAACAATGCCTAAATATTAAATATTACTTGAACTAAAGCATCAGCTTCACAAATGCACATTTTCTGGCAGGGCAATTACTGACTATTTAATGCACAAATCTTTGTACTCTTTATTCCCACATTATACTGTATATAATATACAGTACATTATCTATATGCATACTTAATTGTTTGATGTAGTAAGAGGTGGTGTTTCCTGTCTTTGTGTTCTCTGCATATCATTGTGCATGAGGTGCAGAACTGCCAGAAGCTAAAATACGACACCTTAGCTTGGGAGGAGAAAACACACTTGCTTGCTTTGCATGGTGCTCTAGTTCAAAAA
>NC_045746.1:3991185-3992050 GCF_008692095.1 Etheostoma spectabile
GAAAACTGCAGAATGCTGAGGAGCATTTAGCTAAAGAGGAGGGAAACCAAAAGGTCACTGGTTTTGACAGAAATGACGTCCTCCACCACAAATAACTCTATCTGCAATGTGGCACAAACTTTTAGCTCTGTGTAAGACTGGTAGAAATTAGATCACAACCATATGTTCATATGCATTAGGTAGATTAAAGGATCTACTTCTATTTATCTTACTTAACAGAATCTGTATCAAAAATAGGGCTTGTGACACAATGTTCACATGGGATCTGTTCTGGTAAATCACAAAACATGACTACAACTTGCGGCATGTGCTTTGGACGTGGAATGAAAAGGGAGCTGTTGCCAGCATCAATCATGTTAATCCTCTATCAATACTGTTCTGTGCTGCTTAATGATTGGTAACACACCTCCCACTGTGTCTCTCTTCTAGCTCTGGTACATTCAGGCTCATGGTGAGTCACCAAATTGCCAAATGCTTGCTTTAACGCTGGCTAAAAAAACTTAATGACCCTTATTAGAATAAATTTAGCATGATGACTGAGAATACATCTCGTGATCCACTAATGGATAACAAAAGATAAAAATCCACAAGATTTAAATTGCATTGATAATTTGTCCTTGTTCATTTAGTTCTGTGAGATGTTTAAACATCAGTTATCTTATTTTAAAGGAGAGTGGGGGCAAATCATTTTGGCCGTAGATACTGAAAGGAAAGCACAAGCAGCAAACTGCTTTTATTGCAAAGGTAACAATATGGTATTTTCAGTCCTTTAAGGCACCTGTTGGGCTTCTCTCTCTCTCTCTCTCTCTCTCTCTCTCTCTCTCTCTCTGTAAGAGCCACTAGCTGATGTGTCAGGCTGTGGGCT
>NC_045746.1:3992060-4006599 GCF_008692095.1 Etheostoma spectabile
TCATCATCTCCTCCACTTCTGCATCTATCATTCCCTTATCAGATTACAGCGTACACAGACACAGTCACGCAGTGCTTCATCTTCTTTCTTCATAACTATTACTAGTGCCACTGGGATCTGTTGATAAAATCCAAATTGTATGCAAATTGGTTTGTGCAAATGTGTGTGTGTGTGCATGCTTTAGAATGAGTGTGCATTTGTCTTGTGCAAGAGTGAGGCAGTGTGTGGGAGACCAATCCAAACAGTGGTTTTGTATGAGGGGCCCTCAGGGGCAGTCTGCCGCTGTTGAAGACAAACTCCACAACCTTGTATTATTGAGGTGGGAAATATAGCAGCGTTTATCCCAAAACAGCCACCTGTTTAAACCACACACACACAAATTATATTTACAGAAATATCCTCAAAACAAGTTACAAATTTATATACAGTAAATACTGAACACATGTACACACAGCCACCGCAATACCACACACACTGCCATACACACACACACACTAACATCAATAGAAGGGTGTCTCTGGGAGATTTTTTAAAATGAAACCACATTAAGGCGAGAAGGGAGGTGCAGAGAAAAATACTCTCATTCAAAGATATGCGAGCAGTAAAGAACTACAAAGACAGATGGGAGTGAAAATAAAACAGGCATACAACTCTGCCAAATAGAAATTAATTACACAGAAAATATACTCATCTCCTGACGTATGCGTTATCAGATTTAGAGCTGCAATTATAGATCTGTTTGATTATGTTTTCAACTAATCCTTTACTCTATAAAATGCCAATTTCACAAAAAAACTTCACATATTAAGGAGTTGGAAGCATGTCAACTTGATAAATGTTGTCACAGGTCATTTTAGGGTGATTAATTGATTAAATGTTTGATTATGTTTCAATATATGAAAGAGGTTTAAGAACAGGATTGAGCAACAAATGACAAGTCTTATTGATATCTTTCTAATCTTCTGTCAATCCATTTCAGCAGATTTACTAGTTTGGTCTATGAGAAACCAGTGATCCAACATTGGGAAACCACTGCTAGATCTCTTTTGTTTGGATATATTTTAAAGGTTTCTTCATACAAAGGGTGGAAATCAAAGAGGAACTTCTGTCCACTTACATCAATTAGAATTTTTGAAACTACACAACGTAGACGTTTGTTGGCGTAGTTCTTCTCTAGGTTTACCAGGGGGCAGCATAGAGAGGGCAAAAGCCCTACAGCAAACTTATTTCTCTTAAGAGTTTAGTCAGAATGATGCACATGTCAGTTGTAAGTAAAGGTGTGTGTGTGTGTGTGTGTGTGTGTGTGTGTGTGTGTGTGTGTGTGTGTGTGTTGTGTGTGTGTGTGTTGTGTGTCCAAGGTCAGAGGAGGACTCTGAAGGCAACAGAGACATCTGCAGTGAGATTCCCAGATGAAAGCTCTTGAGAGGCTCACGTCTACGGTCAGTGTTTGCATGTGTGTCTGAAGATTGGGAAATGCTGTATCATATTGCCATTCCTACAGTGAGTTTTAATTGATATTTAGCGTTCGATATTTTTACGTATTGTTTTGTTTTGACACCTTTTCTGAAACAGGTACAAAGTGAGTTGGCGGCTGCTCTTGCTCGAAAGACACGCAAAGCTTGTAAGTATACATTTAGCTTGACTGTATACGCTTTCCTAAGAAGTTCACCTGACAAAAATACTGTTACATAACATCTGTCATAAATATCCTGATTCTGCTTGTTGTTGGTTGCAGTATCAGAGCAGGACTCTGAGACGACGGAGACGAGCCAACGGGAGCCTAGCACACCGAGCGAGGAGAGCAGCCCGGTATTACACACAAACACACACACACACACACACACACACACACACACACACACACACACACACACACACACACACACTCACGCCTACTTATTCCAAATAATATCCCTTTCATGTTATTTATTTTGCCCCAAATCCTGATCCTTCAGGTAATTTCCAATCCAATATTTATATTTTCTCAGTAGTGAGGACAGTCCATAATCATCTTAAAGTCGGCCTACACTAGTCTTAGTAAAGCCAATCTAAATTAGCATATACTGGTCATATTCCTGATATCTCTGCATTGGTAAAATAAAGTATTAAATAAAACTTATAGTTTGTTATAATGCCAAGTGGAGATAATTATGTTATGGTTGTTGGAACTGTTAGGACAGTAATAGTTGGACAACCTCTCCCCAAATGCAGCACAAAAAAAGAAATGTAAAGCGGTGTGGTACATCTATAACATGTTGCTGAAATACAAAAGTAGCTTTTGGTTCGACTTGTGCCAGTAACACATCAACTTCATTGTGAATATCATAATTTGACAAAGCAAAATGCTATTTATTTGTTCATGTTGCTCCAGTTTTCCTCCTTGTAACAGGATTGTGTATTTGTAAGCTGTTTTAGTGTTTTAAATGGGCACAGTAAAGCTTTTTGAGAATCATTGTGACCGGATTGCTATTACCAAAGGACTAGAAATGGCTCCATACATCCACAATACTGGCCAAATGAAATACAACTTCTCCAACACAGATTGGCAAGGGACATCCATATTGTCAGATCATAATATCTGATCATTATTGGCCTTTTAAATCTTTTAAAGGTTACTGTTTGGGCATGTGTGTGTACCTCTGTCAGGTGGCTGAATGTAGAAAATGTAATCAGAACAAAGTTCAAGGAAGACCTGTTTGCTCTCTGGTCCCATCCCTTTACAGTGGAAACCTCATTCATTCACTGATTACACCAAAGATGAGGAGAACAGGAAAAAGAGAATCTTTTAAAACACAATTACATATACAGTACCAAAGATCAGTGGTTCATGGTTTTGGCTCGTGGCCTCTTAATACAAAGAAATGGCTTCTTACGACCTCTTGTCAGAGGTCAAATACGTCTATAGCCTAATTTCCACTGCATGTTATGGCTCGACTTTTTGATTTTCCCTTGTTGACTCGCTGCTGTGGTTACAATGTCTAGTGGAAACGTTTCACCCCTTAAGACAAAAGTGGACATGGGCCATACAATTCGTCCTGCAGTCCTTGTTAGGGGTTTGGGAACCACTGCAGATTGTAGTGGTAACATGAGCATTAGTTTAATTTATTTGACATAATTAGAAGGAGGGAAATTAACCACACACTACTACTTTAATTTCTCATACTGTAACCAAAGAAATTTTTTTTTTTTAATTCTAAATGTAAAGGAGATAGACGGAGACAGCCACACAATGCTAACACAGACTGCTTTATCTCGGTGTGTTCTGTGAATCGGACAGGAAGCTTAAAACAGGTTAACAGGAAGCAGCAAGGGACAGGTGTGTGTGTGTGTGTGTGTGTGTGTGTGTGTGTGTGTGTGTGTGTGTGTGTGTGTGTGTGTGTGTGTGTGTGTGTGTGTGTGTGTGTGTGTGTGTGTGTGTGTGTGTGTGTGTGTGTGTGTGTGTGTGTGTGTGTGTGTGTGTGTGCGTGCGCGTGTGCGTGCGTGTGTGTGCGTGCGCGTGCGCAAGCAGATAAGAGTTGCCACTGAGGGGAGTTTTCCTGGTTAACAAAATAAAGCTATCATGTTCTGCATGTCTGTGTTACCCTTTGATAGAGCATGGCACCATGGGATTTTTGAGCTCACAGGAAGGGTTAACCAACTCTGAGCCAAATGAAATACCCGTCTTCCTATTCCAAGAAAAATAAACAGACCAGGCTGCCCGCCACTGGTGATAACCATCTTAGCAGGGAACACACAGTTATGTTTTTTTGTTGTCAAGTCTATCTGAGGACAAAGCTATTAGTTTATCCGTGTCCTGCAGGCCTTTAAATTAAATCATTTTCTGTCTTTCTGTTTCTTTTGCCTGCTTTTCTTTCTGTGTCTCTTCATGTCCTTAAGGGGCGATAGTGTCTGCTGCGTTTCTCTTTCTGGATGGATAACACATTTTTCAAGTCCCAACTATAGAGGGGAGGAGACATTCAGACCCCCCCCAGCACACACTCTTCCCAAACAGACACACACACACACACACACTCCCGCCCACTTATACTTCTAATCACACAAACTCACTCTTTCTCCGCCAGATTATCTGACACAGAGCAGTCAGACTGAGACAAAGAGAGAAGTGCAACAGATAAAGCAAATTACAGACTGTAATAGATAGAAAGAATAAGAGACAAAGAAGAGAGAGAACAAGACAAACCCAGGATTATCATTTCATCTTATTCTCCTCCCATGAACGTTAAGGGGCAACTAAAAACTTGTCATTGCATGTTTCTGGATTATGCCCAAACTGCTTTCATCCTCCCGAGGACAAAAACACTGAACTTTCTTGAACTCCATCCCACCAACCCGTTTTGACTGTCTTCACCATGTCTTGGGACTGCGGGTTGAGATATGTGTTTATGCCACCTGTGTTGCAGCTGGACGGGGTGTGTGCACTGCGGGATGGCGGGGGCAGCAACAGCGGAGGAATGGGGACTGTTTGTGCCCGCGAGGAGCTGACCAGCCGGCTGGGGCTGGAGGCTGTTCAGCGGCTGGCCAAGGACGGCTGTCGGCTGCTGCAGAACCACAACTACCGGCTGCCCGACAGGAACCAGATGGTGAGTAGTGTGTTATACTGGCGCTTTATATTATATATCTATATATTTATATACTATAAATCTGCAAAGGACAGATGTTTTTTTCTGTAAAATTTTTGGTCTCCCACCATGTAATCTGCAGAGGGAGTTGTGGCATGGTTAGTATGAGCATAGAGAAACTGACGTCATCATGTAGTAAAAGTTATCATTATTGTCGTCACTTTTAAGCGCACACACTCTTCAGGTCTGTTACTCAGGGACAGGGATCATGTGAGTAAATCCTCATCGGGACCATACTGATTTGTGTTGCTGTCAATCTAATGGACAGACACACATAAACACATATTTACAGCATGCCTGCCCCATATCACCTTAATACATGAGGACACATCTGTGCACTGACATGCACCCACACACATGCAAGCTAAAGTTATAATTGCACATGCACACACACGGCTTTGCTTCATTTACATCACTTTAGATTAAATAACCACTGGTTCTCTAGCTTGTCTAATGTGGGTGTTAATAATGGCTTAGTGCAATGTGATCTCATACCCTTTTATCAGTCTTTAAAGTGCTGTGTGTGTGTGTGTGTGTGTGTGTGTGTGTGTGTGTGTGTGTTCATGCACTGCTGGTGCTGTGGCAGGCTGAGTCAGTGTGTGCACGTAATGAGTGGGGTGTTAGTGAAGCGTTGAACTGTATAATCTCACTCTACAGTGCACCTCAGGGCAGGAAACGAAGCGGATGCAGTCTGATTTCACCCTACATCACAGTACATGTTTGTAAAATCTACTACATATCTCATCAGCTTGGTGAGATTGACCGAATCTCTGATTTTTCAGAGACCATATGATTTTACTTACATTTTTATTTTACCTTTATTTAACCAGACAGTTAATTGAAAACTAATTCTTATTTACAATGACAACCTGGGCTGGCCAATAGGCAGCGACCAGAGACAAATAGATACAAGACATTAAAACACAGATCCAGCTAATGCAGTAAAACAACATTAGCTAAAATTAAAACATCACTATATATATACTGTAGATGGTTTGGATACTTGTCTAGATCATGAAGATTCCTAACATATGCACTGAACAAATTTATAAATGCAAAACGTTAGTTTTTGCCCCCATTTTTGATGAACTAACCTCAATGATCTAATCTATTTGTACACAGAAGGCCTATTTCTCTCAAATATTGTTCACAAATCTGTCTAAATCTGTGTTAGTGAGCACTTCTCCTTTGCAGAGATAATCCATCCAGAAATAAGCCTTTTGTGTACGTAGAAAAAGTTTTAGATGTTGTTGGTTTTGCACAATTCATAATATTGCGAAAACAACTTCTTAGCGGAAATGGGCGTGTCCTATATCATCAGATTCAGCTCGATTCAAGTGATACGTGGATTTAAGGGTTTCTAATGTGATTATAGCGCCACCTAGTGGTCATATGTGTAATTTTTGGTATGTGAGGTTCATGAACCATTGTGCATCTACACTGTAAATTTAAAGTTGCTCACATTAGTGTCAGTGGGGTACTGTCACGAATCGGTACCCCTCTGAAGACGTGGCCTTTAAACAAGGTGTTGCACGTGACGTTTGCGCATGCGGTTATTTTCAGGGCATGCCTCAGTACTTGAGTCTGATGCTGGCCACATTTAAAAAAAAAAAAATGTAAACAGTCAGTCAAAGAAAATCGGATCTAGAAAAAAAAATCAGAATTTAAGCATTAAGGCCTGTGGTCTGAATGTAGCCTTACGGTGGTGATCCATATGCCGTGCTCTGCTCTATCTATCCATCCTGTGCGTCAGAAAGCTGGCCGATGCCTATCTTTATGCAACTGAGTCTGCTGAATGCGATACAACTATCCAGTAGAAGTAGACGTTTTCAGTGAACTATCATATTCCATCCAAGCCACCATGACAGTGGTTTAAAATTCTCGAGCAACCAGACCTACGTGACACGTTCGTCCACTCAGCTGCAAGTCAGGTGCATGGCGCTTCAACCATGGATGTATGACGTTGCGACACAACGCTTCAGTTGTGTTTCAAAAATGGATCAGCACTGATAGTTTTCTCTGTGTAGGAAGCACATGTTGATCTATAACCATTTAGCCGGCTCATTGTCCAGCTCTGGCTGCTTTCTGGTTTTGTCCTTTCTCTCTTTCTGTGTTGTATAACTTTGTGGCCCTTCCTCTGTATAGTGTTCAACTGGGTTCTTTGTTTATTTTTCCTTTTCACGGCTTGCATTCTTTCTCAGGCTAAATTAATGTTGTTCTCAGGAGTTACTGTTTGCAATTAACTCTTTACAGATTGTGTGTGTGTGTGTGTGTGTGTGTGTGTTTGTGTGTTTGTGTTTGAGTACGCGTGTGTGAATGCCTCTGTATGTATGCACATATAGTTACATTTGAACAATGTTGCAAGTTGTTTTGCTGCATTTTCTGAAAGCCTTTTGATTTTGAGCGTGTGTATGTATGTTATAATGCTGCTTTCCTCCATTCTTGGCTCAGAGTTGTTTTTCTTGGCATCTGTGTAAAGAGTGTGAGTTTGTTATCAGAAAGAGAAACAGTTTGAAACTGTATCAGGAACACAACACATTTTCTTCTTTGCTTATATAGCAGATATAATTAGTTACATAATCTCTTTCTTTTTTTCTTTTTTTCACAGTATTTCTGGAGCAATTTTCCTTTATTGAATAGTTTATGGTGTAGATAGACAGGAAAGGTCAGAAAAGGGAGAGAATTGTGACAAAAGACCCTGGTTCATATTTGAACCCTTCATGATGTGATCTAATGACATGTCCCATTTAGATCACTTAGCCACAAAAGCTTTGTTATCTTGAAATCACATCTGAGTTGTTGGGTGCGGTCTCGGTGCCAGCCCAGATTGTAATTAATGACATGCAGTGTCAGATCTCTTCACATCAGCGGCCACTTCCTTATTTATCAGCTGTATGCATCTCTGTGATGCTAATCCTTGAGTACATTCACTTTTCAGCATTTTGCATTGTGAAATGGCATAAAGACATTTACAAATTGAAGTTTAAGTTACTGCAATATGCAACTTAAAACAAGCTCCAGTTTTTCTCTTTTTCAACCTGCAAACTACCTGAAAGCCTGTCCAATGAATCATTATAAGGTGTCAAAATATATAAATGATCTGTTGCAGTTGCAAGTGTTATATATTACCATTATCATTTAGCTGTGATGTAAAGACTTGTGACGTCGGTTTTATTTATGTAGCCCAAGAAACACAAATTTGGCTCAAATGACTTGCCAAACAAAGTGCTTAGGTACTTGATTTTAAAAACTGTAGGTATGTTTAGTTTGTTAAATAAAAAGTGTATGAGCCCAAGAAGTTGGGCAGAATTGTAATTGAAAATGCATTTTTTTTAAATCATATTGTATTTAATATTAACACCCACACATCTGAGGGAGAATTCAGTCACCTTGGTGCATTGAACATCTGTGTTGTAGCATGAGTCATTGGGCATGTCACACACACAAACACACACACACACACACACACAAAATACACACAAAAAAATCCTTTTTTTTCATACAGGCTATCATCACTGTGATATTACGTAAATGTGGCATCTAAATGTCGATTCACGACATAACTGTGTGCAGTCCTACATAATGTTTCTGTGTGTTAAAGGCAGAAACAGTGAAACAGAGACAGCTTTGCATAGAAAGCGCTCTGTCAGTTTTGATTGCTGCTCAGTCTCTCTAGCTGTGACAGAGACTGCAGCGAGCAGCTGGGGGAGAGATGTCGCTTCTTTGTCTCTCCTCCTGCTCCTGTCCTCTGCCTTTGATCTTCCTCTCTCCTCTCCTTTTCTCTCCTCAGGCTGTTTCTTATTGTGCTCCATTGTCCCCCTGGAGCTCTGCTCCTGTGTGTGTGTGTGTGTGTGTGTGTGTGTGTGTGTGTGTGTGTGTGTGTGTGTGTGTGTGTGTGTGTGTGTGTGTGTGTGTGTGTGTGTGTGTGTGTGTGTGTGTGTGTGTGTGTGTGTGTGTGTGTGTGTGTGTGTGTGTGTGTGTGTGTGTCCGAGTTACAGTTGCTGTTAATGTTTGGCGCAGCATATCATTTTTGTCCCGATTCTTATTTTATTCTTATATTACACAATAGTTTTCTTCTAAAGCCAGGAAATGCAATACCTCCTTTTAATGGTGCTAACAAAATCTGTGTTTGCATGTGTAGACTGGTGAGTGAGTGTGTGTGCTGCATATGTGTAAAAGAAACATTTTATTCTTAGGTGAAAGAGGGACACTACAGCCTAATTGATACTATATTTTTGAGGCCCACAATAATATGGATATTTATTTGTTACGATGTATTGGATGATAATTGTTTTTGAACAAACAAAAAACATTTTTTATTATGATCCTTTAAATGTGGGCAGTAAAAAGTACATATAGATTGTATGTGTTGAGCAAGACATTTTACAGATTAAAATTAAACTTGATAATGTTCGCTGGTGGACAGAAAATGAAATGGCTATTTGACATTTTGGACATGGTACACACAGAATCCAAAACATCTTGTAACAGGCTAAAGTAGGTGTATAATATTGGCCAGATTTAGGTGTCAGTTGGCCTCTACTGGACACAGATATTTTGTTCTCTTCCTTGGTATGCAAAGCTTAGATGAAGACGATCCAAATCTGCTCAGTCTGGACACACTGAGTCTACAAATATTGTAGAGGGATGCATCACATTCATTACATTGTCTGTCAAGGCTGAAAGTGTCTACTGTTGGAAACAAACAGCCCATGTTTTTACTCACTTAAATCGCCTTCCAACAGTTTTGTCCTTGCCTCACTCTGTGACATATCTCTCTCTGTTCTCTCTCAGGAGGCATTGGGAAGGGTTTGTCTCAAGGAGAGAGGACGGGATGTGTTGGTGTTGCGGAGAGTGACGACATCACTGACGTCCCCATCAGACCGGCCCTCACCCACATCGTCAGGGGGCGGGTCCGGAGAGGACGATTGCGACAGGAGGTCGGTCCCTCCTCCTACTGTACATAATAAGAGCCCTCTAAACCAGCTGTAGCAACAAAAATGATAGTACTCCTTCCTCCTGTTTTCAGTTTTTTACTTTGGGATCTCAAGTTTCAACCACACACTCTTGCCATAGTGACAACATACCAGTGTGCTGTCGTGTGGTGTGTGTTGTGGGTGTGTGTGTGTGTGTGTTGGTGTGTGTGTGTGTGTGTGTGGTGTGTGTGTGTGTGTGTGTGTGTGTGTGTGTGTGTGTGTGTGTGTGTGTGTGTGTGTGTGTGTGTGGTGTGTGGTGTGTGTGTGTGTGTGTGTGTGTGTGTGTGTGTGTGTGTGTGTGTGTGTGTAAGATAATGTATGCTTTAGCTCCTGTCTCAGAACTGGAAGAAGAGAATGGCTTTTTGTTTTCAGATGACAAAGAAACAGATAACACTAAGACTGCTTTACTTCCTTGTACAAATCTGTGTGTGTGTAGAAGTGCTTTTCCTCAAAGTCAATATCTTTGTACAGTGTCTGTCTGTCTGTTTTTAGGCCAGTGTGTGCGTGCCAAGACCTAAAGGCACAACGCAGGGAGTGTCAGTGACAGGCAGGTTAAGTGGGTGTGTGTATGTCTGTGTTTATACAGTGCTCAGCATCTATAGTAGCAATCAGTTACCCCGAGTGCTACTGTAGAAGCTGTCGGAGTAATTGTTTTAATCTCGGGAGCTGCTACGGGGCAGACAGCAAAGCAGCTCACCCCACAGGAAAGCACCCTTCCTGGGTATGCAAAGCTTGGATGAGGCTGATCCTGTAGTCTTTGGATATGAGGATGACCACCGAGCTAGCTACGCTTGCAGAGGCAGAGGAGGACATAGATGATGAAGATGAGGAGGAAGAGTATAGCAATCTTGATGAAGATGGTAGCAGTTCAGAAATCTGTACATTTGATGTACCCCATTTTCGCTACATCGATGACGATAATGTGGAGGACATTAAGGATGAAGAGAGGGAGAGAGGATGGAGGAATGGATGTGGTCGTACCTGGTGCTCTAATGAGGAAGATTTTTGCGACTCTTCGTCTTACAGATATGTGGTGGTATCGGGGACACCGCTCAAGATCTTGGAGCATCTGCTTAGTGACCTGCGGTTGGACGACCAAAGAGGGGCGCCAGAGATCAGGGAGAGCGGTAAGTTTGACATTAACTACACACACAACAGGGCTGTATCTCCATAAAGAGATATACACATTTAGATAGAAAGAATCCTTCGTAAAACAAAAGTCAGTGAGAAATTAGACATTGTCATAAAAATAAAGATGTTGTGATGTTTGTCTCTGCTATGTTTAAGACAAAGCAACTCCCCACCTTCTCATTCTGAGGAATTTCATTTTCAGTGCCACACAAGTCACAACACAGCCCAACTTAGACTTTTCTCTATCTCTTTCATTTTCAAACCTGGGAGCTATGCACTTTCCCACAATTAGTGTGTGTGTGTGTGTGTGTGTGTGTGTGTGTGTGTGTGTGTGTGTGTGTTGTGTGTGTGTGTGTGTGGTGTGTGTGTGTGTGTGTGTGTGTGTGTGTGTGTGTGTGTGTGTGTGTGTGTGTGTGTGTGTGTGTGTGTGTGTGTGTGGTGTGTGTGTGTGTGTGTGTGTGTGTGTGTGTGTGTGTGTGTGTGTGTGTGTGTGTGTGTGTGTGTGTGTGTGTGTGTGTGTGTGTGTGTTGTGTGTGTGTGTGTTCGTCATTCAGCCAAGTCATTGCCTGTAAACATGAGGAACATTCTAGAGGTGCTCTAGTAGGGCTGTGAAACGATTCCCTTGGGGTGATGTCTGTATTTCTGCTGCAAAAATGTTTTAGTGGGCTCTTAATTGTCATACTACTGTCTCTTTTTCACAATCCTCAAGTCTAACTTTTATACTCTTATTTTTATAGTTACTGGGTTCTTTGTCAGTGCAGAAGGGACAGTGCTACCTATTTTACCACAGGAAATGTTTTTTAATAATAGTGTCTAGTTTCTCAAATCCTCCTTTTTCTCATTTTATTTCAGTTGACTAGTTGAATAATAACTACTGTACGTAATTTTGATGTGAATAATGAAAGTAATTTTGATGTGAGTTGGTTTAGGTTTTTTCCTTTTCCTGCTGTTAAAGTAAGATAATTGTTTCTGCACACAGTTAAACAGAAAAAAAAAACAGATTTCTTGTCGTAGCCAATGGATCTTTCTCCACTGGATGAAAATAAAATAAAGTCAGCATCAATATGGAGCCCAGGTCCAGTAAAGTAATACTTTTATCACACAGAGACATCTGGCTCCCAATCTGTATTTTATTTTATTTTTTTTAAACTGCCTTTGCGTTTTCGCACCATTTTAAGACAAGGCGTCTTTATGTATCAATTCCTTAGCACCACCAGTTCCCAGCAGTCCACACGCAACCATCTCACTGAAATGCAGGAAGCAAACAAAACAAGAGGGAGAGAGAGATGAATGTAGGAGCGAGAGAGAGAACTAAGATGGTCTTTGTGTAGGAGGACCGCCTGATATTTATTCACTGAATAAAGAAAGACACCTTTTTTTCTTAGGAGGTAGAAGCAGGGATGCAGATCAAGAGTGTATAATGTTGGGCTGTCTTTGTCTCTGTATCTGTATGTCTATCTTTTGCTCTATGTGCGCTGAATAAGCATGTGTTTGTGTGTGTGTGTGTGTGCGTGCATAGACCCTCTGGGGTGGTGCTAAGCATCAGTGGGCCGTTTTAGAGGGCTTAGCTGTGCAGCATGTTGAACAGGCTGGAACACGCTGGAACACGCTTCCACAGAGAGAGAGCGATTGGCCCAACCACCCCTCCCCACGTACACAGATTACTGCGATTAGTTCAACACACACACATTTTCTCTCTTTTTCCTTTTCTCTCACAAGAGATAAAGTCCCCAAGGTCAGTACTGAATGAGTTATTCATTAGGGGGCTGTGTGTGCGTGTGTACTGCTGCGGGTATGAGTGTGTGTGTTTGACTTTGTGCGTGCCGGTGGGCAAACACAGAGGGCATATGTTGAAGATGAAAATGCACATTTATCATCACAGAGAGCTGAGAGAGGGCGAGCGTAGGAGGGGAGTAGTATCGGGAGGAAATGAAAAAATGGGGGTGTAAGGAAGGGGGGCGGATGAGGAGAGTTTGGGATAGAGAGAGTAAGAGAGAGGGAAATAAAAGGAAGGAAAAAGATGAATAGTTAGTCAGGAAGGAGCTCTGCAGAAAGTAAGTCAAAAAGTGATAAGCCCAGTCAGATCTGCCTAAAAATATTTATTCAGAAAAGTTGTATTTTTATTTCTAAAGCGAAGACAGTTGATCAAATATTAATGCGGCAGTCTTTACTCAGTCTTCTATAATTGATTTCTTTGCTCTCGGCCCAACAGAGCCATATTTGGGTCACAAATTTTCTCAGGGAAAGAGTTTGACACAACACACACATGCACACACATCAAATCTCCCTCATACCACCAACAATGGCTCATTACCCATCTGCCACAAGGGCTGTTTATATTCAGTTCTTACCCATTGAACACCTGCTGAGTCTCTCACACTCGCACACACACACACACACACACACACACACCCACACACACACTCTTGCCATCTCACTTGCACATTAGCTTGCATTACTCTACTAATGAATTTCTTTAGTTTTTTAAGTGAATATGAGCCCAAGAGAAAGAAATGTTTTCTTAGCTTTTTCCTACAGCCTGGTTTCACATTCCCTGACACAATGAGCAACAATCAAATCTAATATTTTGGGGGGAAAGCCTCTGTCTAGGCTATAGCTTATAGGCATAATGTATTAGAACTTAAACACTAAAAGACTGGTGATCTGTGTGGTTGGAAAATATTTGATTGACAGTCACAAGCACCCTTTAAATATCTTGACATGACTAAAGTTATTTGCTTGTCCTGTTGATGTGAAAGAAGTTACCACCGTAGTACCCTCTTCCCCCTCGCCAGAGGCAGGCCACGCTGAATAGTTTGCAAGAGAGTTAACCATTCCAGGTGTAAAATAGGACACTACATTGTGTTAGTAGAACCAAGTAGGGTAGCATTCAGGTTAATATGCCCATCTGTTGCTTAATGAGCTTGAGTTTGCCATACTATGCTTACAGTATCTTCTTTGAGCATACAGTACCTTTGAGGATATTCTGGAGAATATTCTAGACAGTATTTGTCATTGTTTTGGATTGTTGCAATAATATCAAACATTTGCATAAAGCAAGCATATTTGTCCGCTCCCATGTTGATAAGAGCATTCACAACTTGGAAAGAAAACTTGCATTAAAAATATCCTTTTTTTTCAAAGCACATTTAGAACATTTGAAATTGTATTTTTAATTGCAAGGTAACTATGGACAATCATGCTAATAACTTTTATTAAATATTTTAAATGCTTGACATCCTTATTATTTATACATCCAACAGATACGGAATAACGTTAGCATTCATTATTAGTTATGTTTCTGGGCAGCTAGACGCTAACACTGTCCATTGGCAACCCCTTACAAATAGTTACTTGTTCTATTGTTAATGTTAAGATAAATTATTTATTTCTTTAATGCCCAGCAAATAAAAGGGGAAAGGATCATTCCTGCATTTAAGGGGTTAAAGTCTTTTTCTAATGTGGCTGACACAGAGGACACCATTCATTAGAGTAATGTAGACTGAGGGAATCGGAGGTGAATGGAGGGACAATCTAAAAAAAAAACGTTCATGTCACTTTTCACATCTTAATTCCTGAAATAAAAGTTAAAAACTTCACTTGCACCGTTTTTGCCTGGTGGACGCCTTGAATGTGACTGATGATGTGTTTCCTGTCTTCCAGAAATGCTGCTGGATGACTTCCTGGTAACCTACCAGGTGTTCATGTCCACAAATGACCTCTGTCAGGCTCTGCTGGGACAATATCCTTACTAGCAAATACAAACACACACACACACACACACACACACACACACACACACACACACACACA
>NC_045746.1:4006609-4047928 GCF_008692095.1 Etheostoma spectabile
CACACACACAAATCCTTTTAGTCTCCACACTGTTCTTCTTTGTCTCCTTGACCTGCTCTTACCTATAGCAGCGCCCGCTGCAGGGTCCAGGAAGAGGGCAAAGACGCCCTCTTCAGGAAGCGTAAGGTACTACAGCTGGTCTCCCATTGGAGCAGGCTTTACAAGGACTTCCTAAAGGAAGAGGAGCACATCAGGAGTTTCATGAAGGTATGACACACCTTACTTTCATTGCCACCATTTGTTTTGTTTCTTTTTTCTCAATCTAATCTCTCTTTTATTTGAATGATTTAATGAGTTTGATCCTCTGGTGACCATTAACATGTCACTAAAGAACATAAGAAGCTTCATTCATGTTCATCTCATATCTATCTTGGTCTAAAATGGATGACAGGACATCAAACATTTTGTGGAGAAAGACAAAGAGCTAAAAAGAGAATGTGGGTGTCTGATTTTCTTTTTTTGCTGCATCTCCTATCTCCCACATGGGAACCTTGTTTTTTTTTAATTTTTATCTCATCCCCCTGATAAAGCAAGCTAATGGTTTTAATTTCATAGTGTATCGTATAATGAATGAGGGGTACACGCATAATAAGTGCCCGTATGTTTTTCTTTTGTAGACTAATACTGTTGTCAAATGTATTTGATAACATGTAACAAATACAATTAGCATGAATTGAATTATTCCAATATGTGTGTACAAAATACAATATCTACAACGTACATCATAGACTTTGAAGAGACACAGACAGATTCTCAGTGTCACATTTCTCTTGACAAATACTGCTTGTATCTACTGTTTTTCTGTTATATTTTCACAAACTCCGCTATATTGGATTTGAATCCCTGTGACACTAAAAGAGAAACCAATACACACACCACGATCAAATGAGCCACACGCTCACCCACAAAAAGTGGACATGCACACCAATCACTTGTCCCTCCGTAACCTGGTGGCTCCATTGCTCGGTGCCGGGTTGCCATGGAATCCAAAGTGCGAGGGTTGGCATGGGTTTAATCTCATATGGAGTGTGTAACCCAGGTGATAGTTGCCTAGTAACAGAGGAATGAGAGGGGAATTGGGATGGTAGGCTACCGAGGGTCAATGACAGCGATAAGCGTGTGTGTGTGTGTGTGTGTGTGTGTGTGTGTGTGTGTGTGTGTGTGTGTGTGTGTGTGTGTGTGTGTGTGTGTGTGTGTGTGTGTGTGTGTGTGTGTGTGTGTGTGTGTGTGTGTGTGTGTGTGTGTGTGTGTGTGTGTGTGTGTGTGTGTGTGTGTGTGGATCCTTGCAAGTTGTTACTGTTCCTGCCTCTTGAGCTTTCATGCTATGCTACTTACTTATTCTCTGCCATGAACACACACAGGCACCCATTAAAGGACAATGTACTACATTTGTCTGTTTCTTTATTGTAATCTACATGCAGCATCATTTACACGTGATGGTTCTAAGTATGTGAGCCGCACAGATTGTAATGTTAATCATCCTTATTAACCAGTTGTATGTCAAAACCTAAATGTTTATGGGATGTAGTATTTTTTACCAGTGTATAAATCTCATCTTTTTCCTTTACTTTCCAAAGCCTGGTTAAAAGGTTGTCAAATGCAAATTACAAAGAACAAAAACAAATGATTCCCATTCACCTCCATCATCAATAAACATTTTGTGCCGTGCAATTTTGAGATTTATTCATCCACCCTACTACTAAGAAATAAGATTAAAAAAAAATAATTTACAATGCTCAAAGCATTGAAAAATTATTTGGGTGACCTAACCCTTTAAATAATTTACATGCCCTTTTTTTTAGCCGTAATAATTCTGCTATGTTAAGATTTATATGCTATCCTTGTAACAGACAGCTAGTCAGATATCTGTTTGAGATGGAGCCGGTGCACAATGATGCTTAGAGACTGAGCTTGGGGCTTGGAGCAGAGAACATTCAAAGACCAAAAGGCATTCAAATGCTATTCTTGCTGCCAGTTTCCAGCCTTCCAGATGGACCAAACGAATAGTTAACCATTAATCAAATAAAGTTAACATGATTGTTATCCTCTCTCTGTTAGACTCTGTATAGGTGTGTTTTAGAAGATCTGTATGAGTTCCCCACACTGGAAAAAGACCTAAAGGAGTTCCAGAAACTTCTGCGTCGCAGACAGTAAGTTGTCTCTGCACAAGGACTTTGTTCTTTGCTTTAAATATGACCCATCACTCATGTGTTTTTTCCCATGTCTACCTGAATTCCTCCTCACTGTTGTGCTTGTTTCATTAATGTAGCACTGTGGATGACTGCCCTCCAAACCAAAAGGTAAGCCAGAGAGGGGAGGGGGGGGATGACAGGGAATACTTAATACACCCATGCTGCTTGGCACTGTAAGCTACATTTAACAGATATGGCTTCACATCTACAGCTCCACTGTAACTGTTAACTGTTGTAATGGTATGAATAAAATGTTTTTTCAAAACCAGTGAAAGTATTAAATTCTTGTGTCAGCCTACAGAATGATGAATACCAATTCCAGGACTTAGTAATAGAAATAAGTCATTTAGTCACTTAAGCCCATAGAGGTTCAACTGTAATATTTCAATCTGAGCTGTATGGGTGTTAATACAGATGTTGTCAGTAAAGTATAAATATAGTATAATAGATGTTTCTTCTGCTCTTTCTCTGTCAGAGTAAACAAATGCATCAGCAGTTGAGTTTGAAGGAAAACTGTTTGCCACTACGAAGTCCACCGACTGATACTAGAGATAGTGAGTAACAGACACATGCCCATACAGAAAACACAATACACTGCCCAGCAATTGTGCACAATTATGCATAAGTATAAAGTATAAATAAAGTATAATAATGAAAGTCTGTGAGTTTTAAAGTTCACATGCAAATAGCTTATATAGTGTGTGTTTATATTTTACAAAAATTAAGTTTCTAGCTCTGTAAATACTTGAGTTTTTTTCTGCATCTGCTTTATGATTTTACAGTATTTCAGTATTTTTGTTTAAGCCATTTACCAGGTTACAAAAACACATTTACAATATATTTACATTAACTATTCTATGAACATTTTCTATATACCTTCCAGTTATTTGTTGCGTGTACGTCAGCGCTGACTCCTACCTGAGTGTCCACACACATCCCTCACTGGAGGCCCATGAGCTGCTAAGGATTGTGGGTCTGAAGATGGACAGAACAGAAGAGGACATGGTGCTCGCTGTGGCGTCACAAACTGGAGGTATAAACAAACACACAAAGAAATGCATGACCCTGTTTAGTGCAGTTTGATTAAGTGGCAGGAACTGGATCTTTCAACCATTTATGGAGTACTTTTACAGGTGCAACATGTAATACTTTTAGAAACATGCTGTTTGTTTTTTTTAGGTTGGGTTGAGTGTATCTCTGTTGATCCTGTTTGTTTGTTTGCTGCTTCCATGGCTGTACTAACATTACAGCTGTAGCGCACTGGGTTTATGTTTTTACAAAACACAGACATTCCCTCACGGAAAAAGGAGAAAGTACTGGCTTTATCATTGTTGTCAGAAAAGATAACATTTCAACTTAGCATGTTTCCTTAATATTTGATGACGCATTGGGGTCATTTTTGGGATTTATTACAACAGATATATTACATATTAAATCTATATTGATTAATATATATTATTAATATTATTTTTAATAGACAGTATATAATATTTTACTTTTAGTAGTATCTGTTTATTCACTACTTTTAGTTATCATTTACTATTTCAACCATTCGATACTTTTTGCCATCTATATTGATCATTTATCTATTACTTATGTTTTTTTTGTAGTAAAATCATTCCACGTAACCCTTGGCAACTGCAAAAGTACACACTGGGGTACAAGTACCCCTGTTTGGGAATCATTGTTCTACACTCTTGGCTCAAAATTGTTCTCATCATCTCTCTCTCCTTCTCTTTCCTTTCTGTATATACTTGTTTCTGCAGAGCGGAGGGTGTTACAGCCCAGTGACTGTGTGTATTCAGAGTCCATGACCCCACAAGGAAAGCTTGTGGTCTGTCGCAGGGACCTCAGTGAGATTCTGGTATGTAAATACTGTTCTGTTTTTGCTTCTCTCTTTCTGTAACTTTAAATCTCAATTTTCCCCAAGGATTTATCAAGGCTTAAAGGTGCTCTAAGCAATGTTGGGTGAAGTTACTTCTTCTTGACATTCAAAGTATTTTCAAACAAAACAAGACTTGCTTGCCTCTCCCTCCTTGAATTACAAACAAGGTGGAAAGAGTTAGGCCAGGTTATTGTTATTAACTTTGACTCAATAGGAGAGAAAAGGTGTGAGCCACGATTATTTTGTTGTTGCCCAACCATGACAGCAGGATTGGAAAGTGCTGTATCAGGGCAAAGTGTGTCCTGTAATGCCATGTTTTTCATAGTGGATCTTCAGTTGTGAATTCATAAGTAAGTTCATAAACTGCAGTTGTAGGGATTTTGGTTTCCTGTTGGAAAGGTATATTAAGCCGCCTGTCATTAAAAAAACAACAACCTTGTAGATCCTTTAAATTAGACAAATTTAATAGAATCTACTGTCCTATTAGTAGGCTGTTAGGAATGTAATATTTAGATTTATTTAGGAAATTGTCTGCTTGATTAATGTCAATTGTCAGGTAATCAGGTACCAGGTAACTCGTGTAACCAGAGCTGGACAAAACAATTGTTTTGTTGGAATCCCCTCTCCCCTCTCAGCTTTCAGTTCTGCTTGTATGTAGGCAGGAGATCAAAAGGCTCTGTGCTATGTTGTTTCTTTTGAAGCAATACCAACCCCCCCCTACCTCCACAGCCTCATTGTTTTTATATTATTATGAAGGTGAACTATTGTTGCTATTGTTGAGCTTATTTAGAGATAGCCCTGTTTCTGTAGATATGCAGCACCTGTGTGTACGTACAGTGTGTACAGTATTTTTGTGTACACATAGTCTTTTCTACATCTTTCTTACCTCTACTAACTTAACGTTCCTTTGTGTTCAGCCTCCTTTAACGGACAGTGCTGAGCTAAGCAGGAGGCCGGTGCGACTCTTAGGTATTAACACCTGGGATGTGGCAGCTGCTCTCACACACCTGGACTGGAGCCTCTTCAAATCCATCCACGAGGTATACATGCGCACGCACGCATGCACACACACACGTATGTGGTGTGTGCACATAATAATACATATTTATAATAATAAATACATTTATAATACATTCTTGTTAATGACAGAGATTGCTGGTACATAAGTATTAAGGATGCAAATGTACTTTAAGACTTGCTGGATCATGAGGAGAACAGAAAGTCTTCTTGCAGCTGAGTGGCTGTCAGGAAGAGCTGCATATTTGTTGTGGACATGCTGAAGCATAGCACAGATGAAGACACAGCATCTTACACTGTTATGTGGACAATGGTGTATCTTTAGGAAATCTAGACAATATTCTTCCATTCTCAAATGTGAGCATTTGCTGCTGAGCTCTGTTTTATATGATTATAAATAATATAAAATATAAGATGACACATTGGGCTCTTAAAAATGGGACAAATGTATTTTGGGGAATTTTTCTAAAAAGCTTGATGTCTTTCACTCACCTTCTCCCTTCCTCCACATGCAGCAGGAACTGGTGTACTACACCCTCAGCCGTGCTCCTGGTACGGGCCACACAGCGGCGCTGTCTGTCCTGCTCCAGCGCTGTAATGAGGTCCAGCAGTGGGTCATGTCTGAGGTGCTCATGTGTGTATCACTCAACAAGAGAGTGCAGCTGCTCAAGAAGTTCATCAAGATCGCAGCTCAGTAAGAACATACAGTGCATGTATCAAGAACATCAAGATTCCTATGCACCATATATATGTTTTACTTGCCTACTATTTATGTGTATTTGTAGTTGTAAAGCCCAAAGGAATTTGAACTCTGCATTTGCCATCATCATGGGTCTTAACACAGCTGCTGTCAGCCGACTGAACCAAACCTGGGAGGTAAGTGTGTGTGGATGTGTGGGTGGGTGTGCGTGCGCGTGTTGCATTTAGTGTAAATACTGTATAATCTTAGCATGGTTTTTAATTTTAAATCAAATTCTGACCAAACCTGTTCCTTTCAGAAATGTCCAGGGAAGTTCAAGAAGCTTTTTTCAGAGTTGGAGCTCATCACGGTGAGACTTACTTAGCAGAGATAGATGCCGAGCTTGAAATATGTTCTTCTTCTGATTTAATAACCTAAAATATCTTCTTGTTTTCCAATCTTTTACGTTCACTCTGTTTAATCCCTTTCTTCATATTCCCTCCATCTTTCTTAAGGATCCATCTCTCAACCACAAAGCCTATAGGGAAGCCTTTAAGAAGATGAAGCCTCCCAAGATTCCTTTCATGCCTCTCCTTCTAAAAGGTATCATCACTAGACACACACACACACACACACACACACACACACACACACACACACACACACCACACACACACACACACACACACACACACACCACAGAGTTGTTTTTGGTGAATGATATAATTACACACTTGTCCTCTGCTCTGCTGCTTAGATATCACCTTCATCCACGAGGGAAATAAGACCTTCCATGACAACCTGGTCAACTTTGAGAAGCTGGTGAGTTTTTCCTTCAGTGTGTGAAAGAAAGACACTGAAACAAAATTACTGCCTATAGCTAGTCCGCCATGGTCATTAAAAAGCATAAGTCACATTAAAAGGGGTGAATTTTTTCAGGTCCAACAGTAGATAACTGCTGCAACAGGCATTGATCAATGATGAGGAGTCTGCATGCCATCATCAAGTTGACTGACTGTTGGACTGATTGAAAACCTTTGATTCATATAGGTGAAATTCACCGAGACCAAGCCCTGTTTTGTACAGTTTAACTGTCATAGTCATAGTCCATAATAAATAAGGCCCAGGTTCAGTTGTTGACAGCTGAAGTAGTAGCTCTGTCTAATTTTTATAAAAACTGCTGAAATGTTGTTTATGTTAATGGTTAGTGCAATGGAGCAGTAAAAATCTGCCCCTAAATATTAGATCTTGACCATTTGGTATTGCACTAATGCAACATGTCTTCTACTAAACCAACAGCATATGATTGCAGACACAGTGAGAATGATTCGCCACTGCCAAAGTGACCAGCCAGGTGAGTCCTTAAATCTCTGATTGAATCCTGTTAGTGCAATGATCATACCATCACAAATTATAAGTAGTATTGTGTTATTGATGCATCCATTAATTGTGAGGAATCTACTGCCATCTGCTGCTGAGGTGGTGGATTGCACCTGTACCATTCACTTATCTCTTGCAGTTTCTAAGCAACCATTTACAGACAGTCTTTCACTGTCTTTATATAGCCATAATGCAGTCTGTTTGTACCAAATGCGTATAAACGTGTGCGCACCAGCAGAGAAAACTCTACTGTGCTTCTAAGGTGCATGTTTTGTGTTTGTCTCGTAGGCAACGAGGTAATCGGGGTCGACAGTGCAGAGGTGAGGGCGAGTGCTCACTACCTGCACATTATCGACAATCAACAGACTCTTTTCGAGCTGTCACACAAGCTGGAGCCACGTGCTTAAGGAAACACACACATACCCCAATAGACGCACACGCAAACACACTTGACACAGCGCAGTGGAAATTAGTATGATGTGACTTGGAAGATGCTTTGTAGAGCAAAATGCCCCACTCACACATGCAGTGCAACCAAATCACACTACCAGCAGTGGTGCCAAGTGGACAATAGGGTGCCATGTGTGGAAAACCAATGAAGACACAGAGCTGCACTAAGCCTGTTTTTTAAGGCTTTATAACACTGAACATGTGTTTATAAAGGATTTATGGATAAACAATTTAAGTCCATACACACTCTGTGAACTATCTACAGGAAAAGATTCTGCGCAGCAAAACTGAGATTTGCCAAACTGAGACCGAGAGAAGAAGAGGCTGTAATTAGTTTGTACAGTATCTATTGGATTTGTTTTTGTTATTGTGGTTAGTTTTTGGTTATTTATTTATTAGCAGGTGGAATGTTCCTTTGTTTCAGTCTTTCAAGTCTTGCCCACCTTCTGGAAGTCAACAAGGACTTGATAGCCTCTTCATCATTTCATTTACAAACACAAAACTATCTGTAACGGAGTTAGATGTGTTTAAAAGAATCTGCCCCCTCAATTATCTCATATGATTTCATCTGCATATTACACACCTGCCTGGTCCTTTATCCATATCCAGGATACATGCATACATACCTATTTAGGTATATGATGTGGAGCTTTTTTTTGGTTATTGTGTGGTTGATTATTATGTAATGCAAGCAGCGACCAGGGCTGAAGCTGTAAACCACGTAAACATACCTACACCTTTTACCTATTTTATCACTTAGGCTCTGTCTTTTAACTTAAATGTGCAGACCCAGTGAGTAAAAAATGGTTCAACGTAAACAATGTCTGGCATGTGAAGGAAGCATTGTGAGAGGTTTTTATTGACTGACTTTAATGTTGGAAACATTAAAGCTGTCCTACATGTGCCAGAGTTAAAAGAAAAAAAGAAAGAAAAAAAGTTGATAAACAGTGAACATTTCTCCTTGTTTCAATTTTAGAGTCTTGGTTGACTTTTAGCCAAACACTCCTCATCCACTCTTCTCTATGATGTTTTTTGTGTAAATAGATAAGATAATTTTACATTGTATATAATATGGACCTATAGATTTATCAGTGCCAGATGTCACATTGAGTCCTGCAGCATGTAGAGACTGCAACAGTAGAGATCTTGGTTTGTTTGGGTATCGGTGTCTTTTACCACTGACATTATTTCCTTGAATGAGCTCTTGAATGACGCCTGGTCCTTGATCATGTAACGCAGATCAGAATCCTCAAAGAGAGGCTTTCTGACATTATGTTGACTGACTTCAAGGTCTGTGATGGTATACCACACAGTCCCGTCATAGCACAACTATTTTTCCTTTTTTTTTTCTTTTTTACTTTATCCAAAACAATCATGTTCATTTAGAGATTTTGACATTCATTTCTACTGAGTGAAAATAGCACTTCATTCAGAAGTAGGCTTGTGTAAACTGTCTGTGAAAACCAACACTGGGTGTGGACAGAATAATGGAAGCACAAGGGCACATGCCATCATACTGTCTGTCTGGTAGAAGTTTTATAGTGTTGGTCGCCCATTAATTACAGGTATCCCTCTAACAATGGTTCTCTTTATGACCCTACAAATACATATTGGCTGGTAAAAAACTATTCTTTCTGAACCAAGCATCACTCAAAAACAGTCCTGTTGACATGGCCATGAAACAACTATTTGTTATTCAAATCACTAAGGGACCAGCCTGTCATGTTGCTACTTTTAGTCTGTAGTTACCAGGAACGAAATGCTGAATGGGATAATGGGAATCCTTTAGAAATTCTATAAATGATTATACACTCAAAGTAAGACAAGAAACCTCATGTAGAACCACAAGATCAAATCTGGCAAACCTTATTACTGTTTACATTATTTTGTGCTTGCCCTGAATCTGTTTTATACACAGCTAAGCATTTCAGTGATACATTTCTGAAAATAGTGAGAATTTCTGCTGAGTAGGAGGAAACATCCAAAGGCAAGATTTCTAAATGTTACGTAGCGATGCATGTCTTGCAGTGTAACTTATAAAAGCATGGGGTGTTAAAGTGTAACACAATAGAACATGTTGCCACAAGTGTTCATCATCCTTTTAACACTAAGCCTTTCAGAGCACAGAGCTGCTTCTCCTGCAGATCAAGAATCAAATAGACAAGAAAGGACTGGGATTTCCCCAAAGGTTTTAGTTCCCAAAACATATTTGATTAATTACAAGACAAATATCAAAGACGATCTCTAGGTGAAAATTCAATTGTAAACATATGTATAACCTATGTGTTATGAGCATTTTAGTCAGTCTGCGCATTAAACGCTCTTTAAAGGCACTAACCTGTTGTCACGGACAAACCGCACAGGTGCTCTGACACTGACTGTAGAGCCAGTTTTGTGGAAACTGTTATCACCCAAATTGTTAGATTTGAATGTAAATTTAACTTGAGCCATATATGTATTTGATATTATGTGGACTTTAAGTTGAAACAAATACTAAAGAAGAGCAATTTTCAAGGAATTGTTACACAGTCTGTAGATTATTCTTCTCTGGGAGTTATACATATCCAAAACTATGTCACAACACATTACAGATTATAGGAATAACATTCAAAAATTCTGAGTTTTAATTGAGAAACAATTGGTCTTGTTGCTTGGGTTCAGCTTTTTGTAATAAGAACGCAGTGTTACGTTTTCACTTTAAAGTTACATGGTCTCATTTTAAAGATGCTTTTAGTGAAACCAAGTCAGCGATTCTTGGACTGTTAGAGCTGAGAAATCAGAGGCGTGGTCTGTTCATATGCAGTGTCATAGAAAGGCCTCGTGGTGGTCATTTTAACTATAAACCTTTACATGACGCACACATACACGCACACACACACACACCTCTGCTCATTGTGTTCAAAGAGCAAAATATTTGTGCTGTATTACTTATTTATTGTCATGTGTTTATTTATGTATTTTTGAGGTGACAAAAGTTAATGTGCCATGTTCAGAGGTTCATCAATGCAGAAGTGCATTCTTGAGAAGAAAACATGTTTTTGGTTTGAAGCTGCAATGCTAGAATGTAAAAGTACTTGTCGTAATGTTCTGTGGCAACTTGAAACAGCAGAAGAGCAAGTCCGGGTGATGACGCTCCTCTTTCCTCTGGTATCAGATGTGATGAACAGGAACCCTTCTGGTTGGGTGTTTAGTGTTTTATCGGCAGTTGTCATGACTCATGACTATGTAAAGTTAGTTTTTGTTTGTTAAAGCTATTTTGTTTAAATCCATGTATGCGCATGCATGTAAAAACTAAAAAAAACACAAAGTTCACAATGCAAGAGAGGACACATTGAAGGTTTTGTACTATTGTAATATTGTTAATGTGTAAATATATGCCCATGTTTGGTTTGTTGTAATTATTTATCAGTTGTAAATGAAAAAAAAGTCAACCACAAAGCAATACGTCTCCTCTTGTGTCCACTCAACCTTCTGACAGCTGAAGCCACATGTCTTTTCTAAAGGGGTGTTTTACTATGTCAACATTTGACTGAAATTAATAAATTATAGGTTTTATGTGACATCACCAAGTAAGCTTGTGGTCTTTCTTGGCTCATGTTCAGATATGGTGTAATTGTGTACAACTCACAGTGTTTGCCAAGTGCATCTGACCAATGGTATCACCTCAACAGTGCAGACACCGTATCTGGGAAAAAAGCAAGAAAGTGGCCTTTCAACCTTCTCTGCAAGATGCTTGACAACATCAAACAGTGCAGATCAGATACTCCAAAGTCTTAAGAGACTCTGACACCAACATGCTCTCCTTCCTCTTCTTGTTTGATCTGGCTCTGGTTGCTGTGTCTCCTCCACATTTTAGCGTGGCCTTTTACTGTGGCCAGCCTAAGGCACACCTGTGCAATAATCATTCGGTCTAATCAGCATCTTGATATGCCACATCTGTGAGGTGGATGGATTTTGTCGACAAAAGAGTAGTGCTCAATAACACAGATTTAGACAGATTTGTGAACAATATTTGAGAGAAATAGCCCTTTTGTGTACATAAAAAAGTCTCAGATCACTGAGTACAGCTCATGAAAAATGGGGCCAAAAACAAAAATGTTTAATTTTGGTAACGATAGAACAAAGTTCTAAAGTCTTTCCACTAAAAGATTTTGTTTCTCACAATTTTAAGCCTGCCACTTTAAACGTAGTGTATCTTAGTAAAGTTTACAGACGATATGGTTCTTCTTGGACCTATCAAGATCTTAATTCATTACACAATTAAAAAAGTTTTAATTTCACATTTTGAATAGTTAACAGAGCTATAATGTTCATGAAGTTCTCTGGGAACAACAATATAGAATATTACATAGACAAACTGACAGCTGAATCTGATTTCTGGTTCACATATCACCACCTAGATCAGTACAATTTCAAAGCACAGTATTTTTTACTTAAAAAGCAGCTATGAGTCACACACATATTTTCTTCAAAAGACAATTTGTGCTATTTCATTGGGTCCATTACAAACATACTACTGTAACACAAAGGTTTCAAGAAATGTTCTGGCTTTTCCAAGGAAACGCTCCGCGACAAAAAGACATTAAATGACAGCGGACCATGGCCCGGTGATAGATCACTTGTCCAGTGATCTAAGTGACTTTCATGGAAGACATATCAGAAGTGGATTTGCCTGTATTGTATCGTGATTCAGGGATAGTCTTTTTTTTCTTTTTCTTTTTTCTTCCTTTTTATCTGGTTTAAACTGATATATAGTTAACCCTCAAGCCAACATGCTCTCATTCCTCTTCTTGTTTGGGCTGGCTCTTGTTCAGTCGATCATCGAGTGAAGCTGGAGAGTGGAAACTGTCCCATGTCCATAGAAAAATTAATGATTATCAGGCCAGCGTGGATCTGGTGGATGGTGGACCAAACATAACTTTACAAAATTAATAAATAATCAAAACATAAACCTAAGTTTAACACATTCTCTCAAGGATGATTTACAGGGAAAATTAAGAAAACTAATTTAGGTACACCTTTCCAGTTTTACTTAATTGAAAAGCTATTGGTAATATGCTTATTATGTGATTAAAGCAAACTGCAAAAACTCCTTCCCTGTAATATTGACTAATGCAGCTGATCATCATACTCTGGACATCAGAATTACAAAGTGTAAATTATAAATCCCCGAACTGACCCAAAATAAGAGCTTCATTTACGGGAGCAAATGCCCTTCCATGTGTTGGACATGTTGAGAGAGGGACAGAACAAAAGAGGAGCAGTAGATTTTTTTTAAAGATGATTCGTTGCAATTTGAAGGAGTTTGTGGTGGCAGTGGAGGGTAAGGCAAAATCATTTTGCAACGTGTACAGTTACCTCTGTCTCATCTCCGCTGATTTAAGCTGGCGTGAACTGTGATGAGAAGAGCACTCCCTGCCATAGTGGGGCGTTCTGGTTAGTGGTGGTTTAGACATGCTTTGCAGCAATATGGTTTCCTGACACTGCTAACCCCTATTATTTTGCAGTCATACTGACGGGTATTTTACCCAGCAGGCTTCTGACAACTAAACAACAGTGGAGGGTTGAATTAGTAATGAGAGGGCTGAGACAAACAGCATAGCTTGGTGGGATGCAGGGCTGTGTAATCGTCAATCTGGCAGAGTCAGTGGCCATGGAAAATGATACAACAGACATTAGTAGCAGGGGCCACACTTTTGGAAATACTCAAGTCATAACCCAAGACCCTTTTCCCCTAGTTTTAGCAATGTATATATATACTTTGTAACATGGAGGTCAAAAGATCTCAAAGCCCTCTGCCCACTGTAAGGAATACAGTGAGCCTATGTTAGGGAAATTGTGTTGTCTTCCCATCAAAATTGAAAGTCATCCCTTTTGTCGACACCTTTTTATCAATGTTTTTAACTTTTTCTTACGTTTTTGTCCCTGTTTTCAACGCTTCTGACTTTTTTTTTTTGCGTTTAACACTACTCAAACAGTACTATTGTTGGAATTTATGGTCAAGGAACCTCATTTTTTATTTAGGAAGTTATACCTAATGTTTGAGTTAGAAAAGCAGAAATTAGGAATTATTTAGACTAAAATTAAAGGAATGTATGATGGATAATCAAAGACTGGAACAACAACTTTTCCTCAATGCTATTTAGAAACCACTTCAATTTTGTTCTCCAAATGCTATAAAATTGAATAAGACCTGATTAATGAAAGTAGAGATTTGTACTTGCCAAAGAGCGTTGTGTGGAATCAATCATGTTGTTTTGGGTCGTTAAAAAGAACATTGATATGGGAAAACGGATCAATTTGACCCAAGGACAACATGAGGGATAATGCAAAAATTTGAAATTTTGGGAAATACCTTCTCTCTTATTTGCCAAGGGTTAGATGAGAAGATTGACAGCCCTTCCAATTTTGTCCATTAAGTATGAAGCTACAACCAGCAAAAAAAAGCTTAGCTTAGCAAACAGGGTGATTGCTCTGTCTATCCATCCAGCCATCAACCCATCCATCTTCATCCACTTATCCATGGTTGGGTTGTGGGGGCAACAAAGGACCCCAAACTTCCCTTTTCTGAGCCAACCAGCCAACTGGGGGAATGCCTCGGGTTCCCTTAGAGCTGGCTAATGTAGATTGGGAAAGGGAAGTTTGGGGTACCCTGCTGAGCTGCTGACCCAGAATAAACGGTTGGATTCATAAGTGGATGGATATATAATGTTGCGGTTGCTGATGCATTATTGTGTACCCATATCAGGTCACCATGGAATCTGTCACCTCTGATCAATTGTGATGTGCAATTTTCTGTCTTTCCTTTCAAACTTTTTTTGTCATTTTATAGAATAAACTGTTATTGGGGAAATCGATTACTCTCTACTTTAAATACTGAGTAGTATCAACACATCATGTGTCATGAACTGATTATATGTACAATTGTAATCTGCAAAGTAAATATTAAATAAATAGCCTATATGTAGCGTAGAAAAAAAGTAGGCTATAGCCTGAAATGTAGCGGAGTAGTCTATATAAGGATCATATATTAACATTTCACAAAGATAAAAGTACAGTTTAATTTGATATATTACAAAAGAACTCAACGAGAAGAAGAAGAGCTGTAGGGGCTGGTGTTCCTGGAGTGCCACGCCCATATGCCGTTTTCGCGCGAAAGGACGGACTGCACCACTGTGAGTGCGGGGGAGACATGGGAGAGAGACTACTCCTAAAGATAAAGAGAGATAGGGTACATCTTTAGGTACAATTGAGCAAATACTCTTTCATATCACACAGCCAGTAGCTGAGTTTCAAAATTACAATCATTGAACTTAACTGCGAACTAATGTATAAGCACAGCAACAACAAAACCCCTACTTTTGCAATGACCGGACTTCTCTAGTGGCTCATTTTTAAACATACCTCTTGCTACTCATTGTTTGTTTTTTACAGGACAAAACTTTCTGTTGTACGGGAATTTGCAGCAAAACAGAGGAAAAAATGACGCTCACGTCAAAGGTAAGCGGCAGACCAGTACGTGTAAATTTAGTTCTTCTTTCCACGTTGTTTTGTGGTGAAGAAAAGTCATAACCAGTTAAAATGAAGACCATTGTTAACATCGCCCGTTCACTTAACGTTACACTTGTTGGCCTGAGTCTGCTTCATTGTAAACATGCATTCCTATCTTTCTCCGAATAAGGTGCTTTTCGGCCGTAACGTTAGCTAGTTCAGTTCTGTAACCCAGACATCATGTCTTTCTTGAACGCAATTTGTAAAACTTGTCTTAGCTGAGTCTTTGTTTTGACCTGGTTAATTAGCCAGCTTACACGTGAGCTGCTTAGCACCAATGGGCAGGTGACCTTTTACATATTGGTTAAATGCCTGAACCGTAAAATGATCTAAATTAATGAGTGGATGTTTTTCAAGGTCCTGGGGTAGGTGGGTGCATTCGTCTCCCTTCTCTTAGGAGGTCAGAGGTCAACATCCCTGTGTCTAGAGGGGATGGGTCAGCAGAGTGGGACCTGGGACATCAACTGCATCGACTCTGTGTTACACAATACAAATGACAGTCTCATATGCAAATATTTGTCAAAGACTCTGACCAAGCACACTGTTGTCATAAGTGGCCATGAAAGAATAACATGTAAACACTTACCGTTAACCATACATTGTGTTTGTGGTCTTCGGGACCCTGTGCCCTCTTTAACAGCTCCAAAAAACCATATTTAACATTGTTACATGAACGTGATAAGTCACAAACTTCCCTTATTTTACGAGAATTTCAGAATCAGAAATTTGCCTTAGACATTTATATAAAATAAACAAATACAGAAACTGTTTAGCATAAAAAAAATAACTTTAGATGATTGCAGACTGATGACATTTTTATAAAGCCTGCTACAAATTATACAATTACACATTAGTTCTTTTTATGTCTCTTTTTCTATGCTGTGAAAATCAGGTTAAATACAATGGGTTTTTATATGGTCTGTATCTGTTACAATGTGGGTAGTACTTTTAAGCAGACAGCAAAATTCCACTAATTTATTTATTAATTACATATGCAGCATTTGGGGCTGTTCAACCCCAAACAATGAGGAAGTGAAGTCAATTCCTTTTCCACTTAACTTTGTCAGTGGTCTTAAATCTCCCTTTTCCTGCCATGGCTGAGAAGTTGCTCAGGCCTGTAGATATAAGGATTTTCTTTGGGTTTAGTTTTGTAACTACCAACATCATTTCACTAACAGCCAGTCTCTGCTCTGTCAAGCTGAACTAAATCCGTTGTTCTCACAACATTCACCTAGTGACCAAGGATGTCCACTGGTGGAATGGTGCTCCCGTTGGTGTGAGCTGATTTAAAAAAACAATCCAACATTGTTTCACCCATGTTTACTTGCTTGCAGTCTTTTGTGGCCCCTTTTTAGCAAATCTTTCATTGTTACTGCCACCTGTTGATAAGTGAAATGGCATGACATCCGTTAAGACTGTGTGTATGGCGGGCGTGCTTGCTGGTATGTGGGGACCCACTTATTGACAAAAACGTAGTTTAATACGACGCTTGGTATGTCTGCCAACAGGCTCTGTGTTTCAAGTCCAAGTTTATCACTGCTGAGCTGGCTCGTCTGTTCAGCCAGTCGGACAGTGAGGAGGAGTTTGAAGGTTTCAGCGAAGAGGAGGAAGAAGAGGACAGACGATCTTTGAACAAACGGCTAAAGACCAAGGTAACGAAATGTCTAGTTTTGGCTCTAATGTTTGATGAAAATGTGTGCAATACCGCAGCTAGAGCACCAAAAGCTTTTCTTTCTGTTTTCTTCTCCAGATGGTGGATTCAGAGGACAGCGACGTGGACACAGGCTTCTACTCTGATGGCGAGGATGCCGCTCCACAAAAGAGGAAGAGTCTTTTAGTTGCCCTGAGGTGTGTGTGTGTGTGTGTGTGTGTGTGTGTGTGTGTGTGTGTGTGTGTGTGTGTGTGTGTTGTGTGGGTGTGGTGGTGTGGTGTTGTGTGTGTGTGTGTGTGTGTGTGTGTGTGTGTGTGTGTGTGTGTGTGTGTGTGTGTGTCAAGTGGTAAATAAGCACCTTTTTATTTAACCTAAAGATGGTCACTGTATCTCAGTATGTTAAAACCTCTAGATTCTTGTTGAAGTTTGCGGTTGTTTTATGTCTAAATATTATTTAGGGCTTTAACATAAACAAATAATCTGATATATTTGATTTGGTGGTGGTGTGTCTTGTTTACGTGACTGTAATATATATACACTGGTTTACAAAGTATTTGAAAGCAAAATAAACCTGCATGATGTGTCTTAAACAAACAAAGGGTTTGAGTTAATGAAGCCTCTTATTGCCAGTACCAATGTAACTACTCATGAGGTTAACTGTTCGTCTCACAGCTTGAATCCTGACCATCCAACAGAAATATTAACATACTAATTTCAGTGTTTTGGCCTAATAAAAGTGAATTGTGCATAGATTCATCTTACTGCTGTTATCCATTGTCTTCATCCTATTGCCCGTCCAACTGTACAAAGGACTGTCGGAAACACAGACCTGTTTCATGACAATTGTGTTGAACCTCTATTGATGGAAAAGGATCTAATCTAATCTTGCTTCTTAGGTTTCCCGTCAAAAGACTGTCTACCCCCAAACAGAAACTGCAAGAGAAAAATGTCAAAAAGCCAGTCAAAGAAACTCCTCCTTCGCAAAGAGTCAGTGAAAGGCAGAGGATGAAGCAGCAACAGCAGCAACAAGAGGAGGAGGAGGAAGAAGAAGAGGAGGAGGAGGAAGACAAAGAGGAAGTCCAGAGTCATAGCCTACGGAAACGCGACAAGAACATCCAGGAAAACAAGGCCATGGTAATGAAACTCTTACAACCTTTTTGTGTTTTCTCCATATTCTGACACTGTGTCGTCTGTATTTAACTACTATAATTTGTGTCATGTCCTTTGACTCTGGTCTTCTCTGTTGTTGTCTTTCAGCTGGCTAAGCTGTTCGCTGATCTGAGCACCATAGCTGACCTCACTCCGCCCACCACCCCTCAAGTGAGTATAAGCAGTTTCTCACAACCATAAAACAGAAAAATCAACTTGGAAATGACCTCTTGATTTAAAGATTATTGATCACAAGTAACATTACGTTGTTGTCGGTTTTGTCCAGTAAGTGCATTGAAGAAAAAAGACTTTAAGATGTCATCCAAAATTGTAAGTGAGAATCTTGGTGTTGATGTTCACAAAAGACCACAAGTGACCATAGGTTCAAGTAAAAGTGTGGTTATTTATGTAATGTTTATTTGTATAGGATTTGTGTATAGCATGAACCGGTACCACATACCATATAATTTACATACTGAGCTAGTTTGCAATACCCTTCCCCTTACCCGGATTTTCTACTGGGCGCATCTTTGCTGAGTTCCAGTTGCGTTCTGTTTTTGTTCTGTCCTCCGCCACACGCCATACCACAACGGAAGCGGAGCGTCTTGCTGCCTGACTCACAGATGTTATTGTCTCTACAAAACTTTAACAAACATTCACATGTTTAATTAAGATAGTATCTTATATAATATCTTTCATTCCAAGCACTCCTGCAATTAAACTCCATGCCTTCTCTTAAGAAAGGTCTGTGATGTTTAATGTTTTTCCACTTCCGTGGTGAATCTCTCATCATCTGTTGTGTTGTAGAGAAAACATAAACAATATTGGCGGGGGGGTGTTTTGGTAAATTGACTGGATACTCTCGCTGTTTCCCTTCCTGCCCGGCTGCTCGAGGGGCTCATGGGAAAATAGACCTGCCGCGTATCCTTAGCGGAGCGGAGAGCCGCTTCACGCACGCTTCTGGGACGCGGCATCGCTGGTCAATTATCAAGCATCGACTTGATTGGCTGCGATTGCTTTCGGGGATCGCGCCGCGCCCAGAACGCAGCACAGACACGCCAAGTAGAAAATACGGTTTATGGTCTAACAAAAATAAATACACAAAACTCTTGAAATAAATCCAGAACAATGCAAGACGCAAACAATGCTACAATAAAATACATTTTTGTGTTGTTTATTTTTGTTGTGTTTACTTCGGTGATAGGGGATGGTGCTATCCATATCATGTCACATATATGCTTTCTTATTTTTACACAGACATAAACAATTGAATGAAAAAACTCTACAATTATGTTGAAGTAGGTTTGTGATTAAGTAGAACTAATTGCATAGCTGTAATTGCTAGAAGTTGCCTTTATTGACTAATTTGTTCATTAATATTCTTGTAACTTTTATTATTTTTTCATAGCAAAGTTGACACATGTCAGCCGTACGTTAAACAGTAGTTGAAAGGAGAGCTGTGGATGCTGGTCAGATGATAATGAGGATGATGATAATATTAATGATGCATGTTACAAACTACACTTACATAATCAAATACATTTAAGGTAAGATGTTTTTGTAAAAACGTCATGCTGCTTTTGTGTTTTATAAAGACAGATTCTTTTACTGTTCTGATTTGTATACTGTTTGTTTTATGTCTGCAGAAGAAAAAGCGTGGGCCAGAGAAAGCGACGCCACGGAAACGCAAGTTTGAACCAGAGATGGGGTCAGAAAGGAGGAACCCGTCACGTAAGGCTCGTCCTCCTGAGAACTTTGCAGTGGAGGAAAAGAGCGAGCCAGTAACCCACAGAAGCCCCAGGACTGTAGACATCAGGAGACTGGTAGAGGTAGAAATAGTACTTCATTAATAGGGAAGGTTTTTTATTGAGAATTTCTTTATCTGTCATCTATTCTGTAAAGGCACTGTATACTGTAGTAGCAAGGATGTGCTCTGATCGTACATAAATGATTGATGTTACATTTCTATCAGTTTATTTTTTATTAAACAGACTGACACTCTTTTTAGCCAGATTTTATTTGTGTAATCAAAATACACAATTACAGTCACCAGTTAGGTATCTAGTCAATGTTAATCTCTTTGTACAAATTAAATGTCTCAAGAAATATATAGAAGAGTGCAATTATTAATTATTATTTATCTGTCTGTTTTGATTGGGCAGGTGGACAAAGAAGTCGGGGGGAAAAAGAAAAGGAGGAAGAGCCACAGCTCCAGGAAGAGCCAGTATGACGTGAGGTCAGTTGACGAGATCACCAAAGAAGACCTGGACAACGTAGCATACCGCAACAAAGACAAGATCTGGGACAAGGAGAACGTGAGTCACATCAGGCCTTGACCTATTTAGTGGTCTTGTTACTGTACTATACTGTCAGGCAGTGTTGTAGTACTCGACACCGGTCTTGGTCTTAAGACCACTTGTACTCGGTCTAGGATGAAGAGGACTCTGGATTTGATTTCAAGACCAAAACTGCAGGGTAATCACTAAATTGCCTCCGTATCGTCTGATTTATGTGTTACTCCCAGAGTAAATGTAGGTGACAGGAGAAGAAGCTCTGGCTGTCTAGGAGATGTCAGCCAAATTGTTGGTAATAACATTTTATTTATTATATATTTTTTAAAGAGTTTATTTGCAAAACAACATCTAAAAGTAGACACACAGCAGTGTGTAAATTTTGCAATGTAACGCTAACCTACACAGCTGGGACCACCTACATTTTTTATTTGCACTAAATAAGGAAGCATCAGGGAGGTTAGTGGAAGTGACGCTAGCTAGCTGAAGTAATTAATCTGGCTCCAAAACAAAACTCCAGAAATCTCTTCACCCCTCATCCAAAGTGATTTAGCAAATATGTAGTAGTAGTAGTAGTAGTAGTAGTAGTAGTAGTAGAAGTAGTGTGTATACACTGTATGTCTCAGTTGTTTGGTCTGGTCTCTCTCGATACTCTCTGGTCTTGATAACGAGTTTGTCTCGGTTTAGGTGGTCTTGACTACAACACTAATGTCAGGTGACCTGGCATTAATCTGTTTGTGTGTTTGTGTGTTTGTGTTTGTGTGTGTTATTCTTCCAGGGCAGCTCATGTCACCAGTGCAGACAGAAGACTCTAGACACCAAGACAGTGTGTCGCAGTGGTTTCTGTGTAGGGGCCAAAGGTCAGTTCTGTGGGCCGTGCCTAAAGAACCGCTACGGAGAGGACGTACGCGACGTGCTGCTCGACCCGGTCAGTGCTAACACATGCAAATGTTTAATTCTCCATTTCTCTCACTTTCGATTTGGTAAACTTGAGAATGTGGGTTCGTCCCAGACTGAAGTTAACTTTCTTTCTTTTATTTATTTATTCATTCATACTTAAATCACGTCACTTTATTTTAAAAAACTATCGCAAAATCCTACTGAAGGGACAATTAATTAAGCAAATAATATGTAAAAGGAAAAGTAAAAGTACTATCATTCACTACTGGGGTCATGAAGTGGTCAGGAACAACATTGCAAAGTTTAAATAAGCTGTCATTGAGTGAAGTGAAAACAATGATGTTTTGATCTTATTTTTCTCTTATATCCTACTTATGCTGTCTTGTTGTGTCTGTTGTTTTAATGATTTCCCCTCTAAAACTAAATATTTACCTTGATTTTACATAGGAAAATAATATTCTATTATGGTTGCGGGTTGTTTTTGTATTGCTGACTTTTCAAACGCAGGATTTTTAAAATAACACGTTTCAACTAGAGAATCAGAAGAGCTTTACATTTGTTATGCCAATTGATATCTAGTTATTGAAAGTTTTTATATTTTTGTTTCAAACACTTTGCATCTGGTCGGGAAAATGTGGGATTAGGTTTACTTTTCCAGCGACAGCCATACCGTTTATTTAGTTTTACGTAAAAGCTGAACTGAGTTGTCAACAGAAGAGGTGGAAACCAACATAGCGGAACAAAGCAAAGAGCACCACCTACAGAACCTCAACTTAATTACTGGAAAATTCAAGAAAAATATAAATTGAATTGGTGACACTAATCCTGGCACTGGGGTGATTATTAGATCTTCTGTGATGCCGGGTTGAACGTGTGTGTAAAACATCCACATTTTCAAATTAGTTCCTTTTTTTTGCAACATCCATATTTGAAGCATTGTCTACTGTTGTGGCTTCAACTTTGTGTTCTAATAGAATCCGCTTTATTGGCCAAGCAACACATACATGGGCTTTAGCTCTGTTTTTATTGTTTTGGACCCTGAAGGACTGATATGGTTCAACCCTCTTCACTTTCTCTCCCCGGATGAAAACCAGGACGGGGGGGCTCCATTTCTTCTGGTTTTCCACCACGAGCCCATTGGTTTTGCTAATAGAGCTGTAGGTGATTGTTGTTGCACCAAGTGACAAAGCTCTCTATCAGTCCTCTGTACTCCTGTAAAAATAGTCACTAAGGGAAGACAGCATGTTTATTACTGTATATGTTTCCCTAGAATACATGAATACACAAAATCCTCTTTTTAAATTCTTTTTTTTAATTAATTGTAGTTGGGGCTGCTGAAGCTAATATAACATTACATAACATAGTATTATGGTTTGTTTGTATGCACCTGTTTAAGTTGTCCTCTTCTTTGCAGTTGGGAGCTGCTGCCTTTAAATCAAAGTACTAGTGTCACTTTGGGGCATTTATTGCAGAATGCATGAAAAGCACAGAGCACTTACAAACAAAGATCCTGCCTAAAGAAGAGATCTGTCATATGCAATGAAGATTTGTCAGTGTATTTACAGTGCGTGGCTTATTATGAATGCATAATTGTACACATTTTAGTACGACAAAATCCTGAGTATATGTTGAGTACTTATTCCCAGAGGTAGCAAAGGCAGGTGATTTGAAAATGTTTAAGACTTGAGGTTGGAAGGAACTTAAAACCTCAACATGGGTTCACTTGTGTAACAGAGTAACAACATGGTTGGTCACCCACATTAAATCTGGGCCTTTTTCTTTGTAGACGTGGTTGTGTCCCATCTGCAGAGACATGTGTAACTGCAGTCTGTGTCGTAAGAAGGAAGGCCGCTGTGCGACCGGCTGCCTGGTGGGATTGGCCCGGTACAACGGCCACGACAATGTCCACGAGTATCTGGAGAGGTACCTCACCACATTCTCACTGTACAGTTTAATGTTATAAACATGGATGGGATCTCCCTAAAACTGTGACATCAAAGTCCATGATGTGAACGTTTTAGGAATGTAATTCAGAACATTCAGTGTAAAATCACTGTTGGAAAATGTCTGTGCTTTTGCAATGAGCATAGAATTAAGTGAATCTACTAGAATGAATGCATTTTCTTTTTCATATTACTGAAAAATTAATATCTTTTGGGTTTTGGACAGCAAGTTGGACAAAACAAGCTATTTGAATACAAACTTGAGCTCTGACAAATTGCAATCTGTATTTTTGATTGTTTTCCGATATTTTAGACTGATGTGTTTATTGATTAGTTGGAAAAATTACTGACAAATCAAGAATGACAATAATTACCAGTTGTAGCCCAACTGAAAACTATGTTGACAGCTGATAAAGCCCATGTGTTGTTTTGTCTCCATTGCAGCATTCAAAAGGATCTGCAGTAAAGTCCGGAGAGGAGAACCTGCTCGTACAGCTAGTACCCGGAGCAGGCTCTTGTGCTTCACAGTACCGTAGAACTCATTTTAATGCACATGTTTAGGTTAGCTTTTACCCAACCAGAGAAACAAAATTGTCACATACACTGTTAATATGTTTTATATATCCTGATCTAAGCCTGCATAAGATGCAGGGATGTTTTTGTTGTTTTAAAGCCTGTTCGCAATTGTGAGTTGAATACAATCATTTGAATATTTCTACTCCTGGTGTTCACTAGGGTTAGCAAATGTAATAGATATGTTCTGTTTTAAGGAAGCAAAAGGAGCCTTTTATAAACCAATTACTTTTCTAAAAGTGAGTAACTTTACATCATTGTTGTCAGTTCACTGTAAATTCTAATAAAGAATCGCATTATCTGAATAATGTGCCATGTTTTTTTAACATATGTATATTTATACAGGCTTTTATCTGTTGGATGTGCCACACTAGACCACACTAGAGTCTTTTAAGGAGTCTAACTTTTTTGCACCAAGGTGTGTGTCTGTGTGTGTCTCTGTGTGTGTGTGTCATATTTCCCCAGGTGAATGGGGTCAGGTCCAGGTCAACAGTTGGCTCTTGAGCCAGTCAGCTGATCTAATGTAATGACCTGACAGGTACCATTGCTGCCGGGGTCAACCTGGGGACATTGGATCTTCATGAGGCATGCAATGTGAGTGAGAAATAGAAAGGTCTATTAGAACTTTTATCTAATCACCAACGTCTTAGTTATCTATCTATAGTGCCTTACAGCGCACACTTAAGACTAATGTGGGTGTATGTTCACACTATGGCATTACAGAGCTGCAGACCGGTCCTGGAAAATGCTTCAGCCCAAGAGTTTGTATTTTTTGGGGTTGATTTTCTTGATCAAACTCGAACACAATGGAACAATTTACATCCAAAGGAAAAAAAAAAAATCGGTCTTTGTTCTGATACTCTGAGAGTTCCTTACATAAAACCTCCAAACCATACCCTCCAAATATCACAAAAACACCCAAGGGTGCAGAAAGAAGTTGTAGATTTAGGTGTTTTTGAAGCACTTCAAAGGAGTGAGATGTCAAAGGTATGCGGAAACTGCCTACTAAGTGATTCTTTTTGAAAACTAGCAGTCAAGAGTGACCCGGTGTTGAACTCTCAGAAGTTACACTTTGATCGTAGTTGGGGTGTTGGATAAATCATGTTTACTGAGGTAGAAAGTTTATTGGCTCATTATCCGTCCACACAAACAAATATAACTATCAAAGCAGCTGTGTGTTGGGGTCCAGTTTTTCCAATGGTTTCCATCTGATTGAAGCACACTGTCACTACCCGTTGTGAGTCGAGTGTTGTGAGTAGCGCATGCTCAGATTTAAACGGTATACTGGCTACCCGATGTGAGTCGAGTTTATGGCATAACGCCAAGGGATCCGGATCCGGCTGCAAGCAAGGTGTCTGTCATACTGAAATTTGTGAAATCCATAAAATAATCAACTTTTCTCCCCGCTCTTGATTTTTGCCCCAATACCACTGGCCTCCTCAGTAGCTCAACGCTTTATTGAAAATAAAGTACAAATTGGACATGTCTATGGGTAAATAAAGTGTAGAAAAAAGATTTCAGATGAATTAGGGGGCAGCAGGTACAATTTTCATAGATAAAACAACCGATTATGGATTACACTCTCAAAAACCCTTATGCATGTTTACTTCACAAGACTCCAAAAACTGCAGGAAAACTTACTGAACCTCCTTTAAAGTTTAAAGCATGTAGATGTCGCCACGTCATTGTCGCAAAGTGACGCCTGCGCAACTCACTAATGCACTCAACTCAGATCAGGTAATGAGACACAAACCGAGTGGAATAGTTTGTTTTAATCACTTTATTGTCAAGTGTTATGCAAGCAAAGCATCTTTTCTGCTTGAAGTTTTCCTTTTTTCTTTTTTATTGACATAACACGTTTGTACAAACCAGTTTAAAAAATATCAATAAACTGGGGCCTTTGAGGCTAACCTGGCAAAAAACCCATTATCAAATGTCATGGAGACGGACAAACATCTTTTAGAAAAAGATTTACAAATGAGATGTCACTACAAAATATCAAAGAAAAAAAGTTGGTAGTCACACAAAATATTACCAAAAACATCTAAATTTGTTTGGTATCAACCTTTTCAACTTTAAACCATAGTACATTTTTTGCTTTCTTCTTCTTTTATTTATTTTTCTCCATAAAACGCAGTATGGCGAAAAGAGAAGAAATGAACAGCAGTGGTCAGACGTAGAAAAAGAAAACCGAAGCACAAAGAGTAAAGAAGAGAGAAGCAGCACTACGGCAAAAAACTCAAACATGCTGTACACAACCTCAGAATCAACGCACACAAATACAAGTCCAGCAAAAGGCAAATAGTACAACTCAAGGATAAATAATAAATTAGCCATACACAGTGGGGCCATGTGTGTTAACATACTGGGAGGGTATTTATTTTTTTTAAAGTTGATAAATTCTATAAAATAAAGTATATTTTAATTTAAAAAAAGAACGTACGCACTGAACTAACACAGAGCAACACCACCAGAAAACATCTCATAATATCCACATAGCTAAGTAGCCTGACGCCCTCCCACCCACAGCTCTTTTCGCTCCGTCTCACTTTACCTTCCTGTGCTGTGGTGTGCTCTCCATGTCACCCCCTAATAATGCAGAAGAGCTCCCTCTAGCTATCTCTGAAGTTCCCTCTGTACAACAGCTTGTGTTAAGGCAATTGTGGTACATCGGTCACGTTGCAGGGATAGAAGTGGAGAAGGGATGTCACCAGAGCACAGAAAGCATAAAGCAGCATCAGTAACTGCTGCTGTCACTGCAGCTACCAGTACCATCTGATGGCGATCAATCGTATAAAAACTGGTACTGGATAGACTGCAGCTGTGATGTTAAAGCCACCCTTTGGTATCTGCAAAGTAGCAGGCTATGTTCAGACGACAGCGCTGCTTTCAGATGTTATCACTAATCTAAGAGCGAACTGGCTTGTTTTATTAACAGAGAAAACGTCCCCTGACAATGTAAACATGGTTTCACTAGGATTGTCATTATAGTATTGCTTTCACCACACAAACAAAGTTGTAGAAAGCTAGATTGTTTTTCTCTTTAGAAACCTTTTTTTTTCTAAATAGGAATGCATTATTTATAAATCTTTTTATATGTGCTTCTTTCTACTTTTTTAAATTTTTTTAAATGATTTATTTTTAGAATTACTCCTTTTCTTTAAAGGTGCTCTAAGCGATGTCCCGCGTGTTTTAGGCTACAACATTTGTTACATACAGCAAACATCTCCTCACTCTGCGCGAGCTGCCTGTCCCCGGAACACACTGTAAAAAACCGCGGTCTCTGTGGACAGCCCAGGGTCTACACACCGCAACACAAATACCTGCACCACGAAGCATACACAGACAGTGTTCCAATGTTCCAGCCAATAACTGACTAGAAGGATTTGGGGGTGGGGGGGAGTTAGTGCGCGGAAGCACAGAACGGAGGGGGAGGGGCAAGCTAGTCTCGTTTTGTTTGAAAATACTTTAAACGTCAAGAAGAAGTAACGTCACCCAACATCGCTTAGAGCACCTTCATATTATAATAACAGTTTATCAATTGACTGGTCTCGAAGGAATCAACACCTGAATCTGATCTGAGGACTAAACCTGAACCATGAATAAAACTCAAATTAGGTAGATCCTCCCTGTGGCAGCATGGGACTACAAACTCATTCATACAGGTCACATATACACGCACGCAACATCCCAAGACTGCCCTGCTCCATCACTGCTCTGCAACAGTCCTGTCCCATGATTGACCCTCAGCACGGTCTGACAGGTATGAAACAGGAACACAACTTTGTGCATAGAGTTAGATTCTGTTGCGATTAAGAAAATTTCTCTCGATGTTGGATGGTTTTAGATTAGGCAGGTCCCCCTGTCTTGTGCTAATCTAGACACTACTTACATTCCTTTCCCCACTGCGAATGGAATTATTATAAATTCATTTTATAAATGCCAAACTAATCTTTCATATGTTTAGGCAATTGTTTTGTTATAATATGTTAGTTATTTTTAGATTGTTATGTTTATATTTTTGTGTTTCTGTTCATTGCATGATCTTATCTCTTTTGAGTCCCTTTTCATGAGAGAACATTTTTAAAATGATGTAAAATTGAAAGTTAAAAAAGAAAAGCAAAAGCAGCCACCCCTACAGTCCCTGCAAAGGCTCCCAGAAAAACAGGAAGTCCGCCTTCAGTGAAGAAATGGGAGTCTGTTGCTTATTGAAACTCCTCCACTTCCTCCTCCTCTTCCTCCAGGTGATTAGAGGTGGTGGGTGTAGCGGGGTCTGAGTCACGTGAGAGGGTTGCCACAGCAACAATCTGAGTGGCAGCGTCCAGGCCTTCAGGGGCATCTTCCTCCACGTCATCAGTGGTGATGATTGCCACTGCAGCTCCGACTTTCTTGTTCTGGTGGGTCTTGATGTGCTTGGAAAGATGGTCGCTGCGCATGAAGCGCTTGGAGCATTCTGGACACTCAAAACGCTTTTCTCCTAAAGAGGAGAAGACAGAATTAGCGAGATTTTTTTTTATTTTACCAGTTGTTACAAACAAACTTGCTTTGGTCAGGGCCTTCTTGTTCTTGAGCTCTGTTACAGAACAGCCTCACTATTTTTTTTTTAAAGATTATTTTCTTGGAATTTTCCACCTTTAACGGACAGGACAGCTAGGTGAGAAAGGGGGGAGAATGAGGGAAGACACAGGTCAGACTCGAACCCTGGACCTCTGCGCCGACGCATAAACCTCTACGTATACGTGCACCTGCTCTACCCACTGATCCAACACGGCCTCAGCTTCACTAACTCTCACAAATATATACATGTGTAGCTGTTGGGCAAGAAATTGAATTATAGTAGTTAAATTGTTTTAATTTGGGATTTGAAAGAGTTTGGATTAGAGCTGAAACAACAAGTCAGTCGACATAAAAATAATCAGCAACGATTTTCATAATCATTTACGTTATCTTCAAGCTAAAAAGAAGTTGACTTGATGCTTTTCTTTGGGTTTTTGAATGTTGGTCAAACAAAACACTTAAAGATGCCGTCTTGGGATCTGGGAAGTTTTTTTTTACATTTCGTACACTAAACCTGACCAGGGTGACCCACATCACCATTGTACATCTCTGTATGTATTTTTCCTACCTGTGTGTGTTCTCCGGTGTCTTTGCAGCTCGTCGCTCCTGGTGAACCTCTTGCCACAGAAGATCCAGTTACAGACGAACGGCCTCTCGCCTGTGTGCCAGCGCAGGTGGGCCCTCAGGTGGGACGTCTTTCCGTACACCTTTCCACAGCCCTCCATGTGGCAGATGTGCTGCTTCTTCTTTGTTGGGTCCCCGCTGTTCCTACAGCACACACTTGAGTTAGGAGTGATCTCGGGTGGTGTGTGTTTGGTAAAAGCTTCTAGGACTTGAAACAAATGGAATTACTGCTGGGCTTCACTGGCCCTAGGTTTTTTTGTTTGTTTATGCAGAAGTAAGTTGGTCATTTTGATCAATGCTAAATTAAATGTACAGTAAGCAAGCTCTGTTTTATGAAGGTAATGTCTCTGAGTGAATTAATCAGACTTTAACAAATTGATTAAATGATTATTCAAGCAAAGCTGAATACATTTGACCAGTCGCTGAATATTCTTTTGGGTGCTAGCTCTTCGTTACAAAGTGAGGTGTTGGGTGGTAAGAGGTCGGATCTCTCACTTTAGGATACAAGCTACACTGTGCTCTAACCATCTGTCAAAGCAGTTGTCCCACCATGACATGACTGGTATCAATAATTTTGGAATAATCATAAAAATGTAATTAGTTTGTCAATCATGGACTTGAGCACAAATAGTTTCAGATTTCAAACAGGCAAACAATTAAATTTAGGTCACCGTGTTTTTCTTAACTTTAGGGGCTCAGAACTGTAGGTGGGATGAAAACATGAAGAATTTGATGTCTAAAAGCCAGTTTCCTTATGAATAACTGTATAATGCACTATATTGGTATTTTTGCATGAGACTTTCTGTCAGATCTTTAAAAAAACGCTAATTCCCCATAAGACTACATGTTTAACAGCAGTATTTCATATCGCACCAATGCATGGTGCTCTGCGTTTCTAATGTGTTCGTACCTTGCCTCTCCATCCCTGCAGTTTGGACAAGAGCAGGCGACACGTCGAAGCCTCTTGCTGGGCGGCCCCTCGTGGTCTGAAGAACTTTGTACGGAGCCCAGCTGGTCTGGACTCATCGATGTGCCTGATGCCACGCTGCCCACAGTGACCGTCATTGGAGACGACTGAACTTTGACCCCATCCTGACCCTGTGGTTGACCTGAAAGGTAATGGGAAATGACAAAATGTGTGAGCTGTGGGGTAGTCTGAAGATAATATGAGAAGAGAGAAAGCTGAAAAAGCAAGATCCTAAACAGTCTTTAGTACAGTATCAGGCACACAATTTCACTGCACCAGCAGGACATCTCTGTAAAGTTCAACTTTGAATGGTAAATGTATGAAGTATGTTGTGTGCCGTTGGTTTATGCTACATACTTAGGCCTACATACAAATAAACATTAAAGAAAAGTAGTCTACAACAAAACTAATGATTGGAAGGTTGAAGCGGGAAAGTCATTAGAGCTTCATATTTTCTCAATAACTAATGCCTAATCAACCACATTGCTTTAACCACATTTTGTTTATGGTAATAGTTTAGTGATGGATTAGTCACAACACATTTACATAGTCACTCTTACTGCGGCCTTACCCTGTAGACCAGTAATGGTGAGGGGAACACCCTGCAACTGAACCCCAGCGCTACCCAGCCCTGCGATGCTGACCGTCTGTACCCCAGAACCCGGGTTGATCTGGGCTGCGCTCAGCGTCAGGGGAGCTCCACTTAGGGAGACCAGCCCTCCACTCCCCACTGTCGTCCCACTGGCCACCGGGGCCAGTGTCAGCTGCTGTGGAACGGCCGTCCCCAGGCCACCCTGCAGAGAGACTCCACCAGGCAGCTGCAGTGTCTGCCAGGTGATCTGCCCAGAGGGGGACAGGGTTGGGGTACGGATGAGGACCTGGGCTGGGTTCTGGAAGGCCTGGATGGGCTGCAGGGTTTGTCCTGGGGCCAGCTGGAGGGTCTGAATGTGCTGAGGTTGCTGTTGCCCCTGTGCCTGACCCTGACTCTGAGGCTGCAGCTGGATCTGCTGCACAAATTGGTGCCCCACCTGGCCCACAATCACCTGCTGAATTCCCGCTGTATCTGTCTGGTTCTGCAGCCCGTTGGCCTGGTTCTGGCTTTGAGAGTCTGCCTCACTGCTCGGCACTTGGGTGTCAGCTGGTCCACCCTCTGATCCAGCAGAAACCACTTGTGTCACATCAGACACGCTGTCACCTTCAGCTACTACCGTCGAGCCAGTTGATGCTGTCGCAGGAGCGGTCCCAGACACTGCTGTTGTCACCAGCTGGTTGCCATTGGCAACAGAGAATGTGCCATCTGCTGATTGGATAAGCTGCACAGCCCCGCCCCCTCCAACATTATTTATCACAGGCAAAGCCAGGGTCATGCCACCAAGGTTTATAGGTACTGTGGTCATAACAGGAGTCTGGGAGCCCTGCAGAGTCTGCAGCTGTAGTGGGAAAGACTGTGCAGGCCGGATCTGTAGCGGGACCGTCTGATTGGCTGTACTTGTCAGGATGGCTTGCTGGTTGGCTGGCTGGAGGATAGCCTGGGTATGGCCTGGACTCTGGGTCTGGATGAACTGGACCTGCTCTTGTAGAGCCCCAATGGAGGCTGTCTGAGCTGGGCTGATATGGATCTGCTGCCCATCTGAAGTCTGCAGGTGAGGGATGACCTGATACTGGACCCCGCCTCCAGCATTTGGCAGGTTCTGAACCTGGATGATCTGGAACTGCTGCTGTTGCTGACTGGCTGCCACACTGTTTGCCCCACCTACTGACTTTACCTGTCCAACAGGAAAAAAACAGTGATACAGTTAACAGCACAAGCATTGGCAGACAAAAAAAAACATTTTCTCAAACCCACTGATTGCCCCACTTCCTTCACCTTGCGTCCGCCCGTAGCGCTGTCATTAGCCAAGGTGGTGGCCACCGTCACAGCAACAGGCTGATTGGTGTTCTCTTTGGCCATAGTAGGTGCTGCTGTAATGATCTGCCAGCCGTTCCCCGTGAACTGAGCTGGGACCAGTTCCAGCTGCTGAGGCACCAGGGCCTGACCTCCACCTGTGTCCACCACTATCTGACCCTGGAGCTGACCCGCCTGCAGCTGAATCTGACCAGCCTGGACCTGGAACTGCTGGGCCCCCACCTGGGCCTGGACCCCCTCTGTTCCTCCCTGCCCTCCGATCTTACTGCAGGTGGCCGCTAGCAGAGCCAACGGAGAGGGCTGTGAGGAATCCTGGAAGAGACAGGGTAAGAGGAGGGATGGAAGGGAGGAGCAGAGAGAGGGCCGGTTAAACAAGAGTGCAAGGGAAGGAGGAGAAGCTAGTCGGGGTTAGAGAGCGATGGAAACGCACAGAAGGCTCACATACATACACAAACAACAAAGTACAAACTGTAAGTAAAAAAGCCAAAGGGAAAGGATAGGCAGGTATCATTATGCACTCACACAATGAATAATTTGAAACAAAGAAAGAGAGTATAAGAGTGAGGGGTGGGGAAAACATGGTGCGGAAAAAAGAAACACAAAAATCTGAGAGAAAGAGAGAGCTGTCAGTGGAAGTGGGCGGTATTACAGGAAGCGAGTGGGTGGGCGTGTGAGAACCACATCTCTCTTTTCTCAGAACACTGGAAGAAAATGCCGCCTGCTCTCTCTCTCTCTCCTCCCTTTCAAAGGAACTAGGTCGCAGGCAAATTTTAATGCTATACACCTCGGAAACAGCCTAGATTCTGTAACAAATAATGTGAAATAATATAGCAACAATGCTTGTCATACATGTTTAACAACAAATACGCATTTAAGAATAACTGCCGGTTTGAAATCAATCTCAAAGATACAACGTATAAAAAAGCAGATCAAAACAGAAGATCCACATTTGTAGAGCCACATACCAACGCTGCAGGGTTTTAAAATAAATCCACATGCAGAATGAAATAATTTTGACCTTAATTCAAACAGACATTTCAAAAGTACAGTGGCTGAAGTGTGACAGCCGTATACGCCTATTCAAGAGGTCTGGCTCTCAGCAGGGCTACACAGAAGCAGGAAGTGGAATTCACCAGAGAAACGCCCCCAGAGGTGTCTGGCTGGCTGGCTGAGAGGGAGGGAGTACATTTTTGGCCTACAGGCAAGGCAAAAGTAATGAAGTATGATAAACTCCTATTTCTTTCTTTTACCTGCGACACAGAACTTTTCCCCTTTTTAGATGCTTTCCCTCCTTCAGTTCCAGATGATTCCTTCTTCGAGTCTGTCAAAAGAGAGTTAAAATGTGAGAATGTCTCCTGTTACAATATCATCGCATGAATATTTCTGAATAGTACAAAGTCCCAGGATAAGGCACACAGTCATGTAGACACTAAGTTAAACACAATCTGATCATAATGCATATATAGCACAACAAAGGTGATCAATAAAGGTGAAAGAGAAAACAGTAACCTCATCATCAATATCAAAGGGACCGGGAGCCTCTTATCTGTCAGACACAGTGAAAGAGGGGTGGAGACGGAGAGGGGGGAGGGTACCTACCACTCATAACGCATTAATATACCGGGAGAGGGTGTAGTTCACGGTAGAAGGCCGGCCGGGTACAGAGACGGAGGACGGCCTATATGTTAGGCGCTGGGCCGTGGCGAATCTGCCCGTTTGACGAAACCACCCACCGGCCAGGAAGGGCGGTGCCAAGCGCAGGCACAATCAAGCAGCCCCAAATAACGGAGAACACAGTGACCGTCACCGGCCAGACAGCCCCCTCGCAGCCCCGTCGTATGTCTCTTTCACCGGATAGCCAGTCCATAAACGAGTAAATTAGCGCTTGTCAGAATGATATCCACAGAGAAGTTGGCAGTGTGTGACCGTGGAGGCCCACCCACTTCCATTTAAGCATCAGGACAACACCCTCTTTCGCTGCTCCTGTCTGTCGCCGCCGTTTCTCTCACCGCACGACGCGGGGACGCCTCGTCGCAGTCCGTCGTGCACCGAAAACAAACCGTCACAAGTGTTTGTATTTTACGCGTATTCCATTTTTTTCGTGCACAATTGATTGTTTAAGGGGGAGATACAGTGAGATAGCTGTGGCTTTTGTGGGCGGACGCGCTCCTCCCACATATTCAGATTGGACGACGGGGCTCGGCGGGCGAGGGTCGAGATGGGAGTTGTATTTTGGTGAGGCCTCGCCTTCTCCAGCTCAATTGGGCGGACGGGACTATAACTCCCATGATGCGTCGGTCGGGCTGGAGGAGCGACGCTGCTGCTAGTCACGTTGGTGTGAGAGCGAGAGGGAGGGCGGTGACTTCTGTGTTGTGGGGGGTTGGGTGAACGGGAAAGGGAGGCGTGTGGGTTGGTGTGTGTGTGTGTTTGTTTCCACCCTGTACACTGGTGTCACAAAATGACAGCTGTGGTACAAAAGGAGAAGAAGAAGATAAACTAGTGGAACTAGAGTGTCATATCGTTTTATTTACTTCGGAAAGCAATTCATAAATAGTAAATAATGGTATGTTGCCTCTTTGCTGAATTAGGCCTACTGTCTTTTCCATCATCAGTTCCTTATCTTTAGTCAACTTTTAAGCTTATATGGGAGAAAACAGTAGCCTAGGCCTACTAGTAGCACATGCCTACTTTACAGTTAATACTTTGTCTGATATAGGGTTGAAACAATTGGCCAATTAATTGTCATTAGTCGTTTATACACAATATACACATGCTTTTATGGATAGAAAGGGCACAAGCCCTGAGCTATCCTGAGCCCTGAGCTCAACTACTGTCTCTCCCTTCCTACAGCTGGCATCCATCTGGATCATTGTCTTTTGGTTTTGCACATTCATCCTCTCAGCACACATGCCACATATACAGTGCTGCTTATAAGTTTAGGAACCCATGCTAAAGTTGATTTTAAAAAGAGGAATAACAAAAAATCCTCTTTTGGAAATAACAGTTCCTAAACGTATGATCACCACTGTATAGCCTACTGCTTTTATTCCTGACATTGCTGATCTACCCATTCCATTGTTGGTTTTGTGTTGACCTTAGTTTAATATGTTAAGGCAGGGGTCTTCAATGTTTTTTATGCCAAGGACAAGGACCCCTTAACTGAAAGAGAAATGGAGCTGGGAACTCATACATATATTGTATTAAATGAAGTTGCGTATTAAACTGGGCCTACATTTATGTGCAGGGAGGCCTAAAGCCTTTATACATACCATTTTTGAATAGAATACTAAGCTATTAAATTGCCTTATAATTGTTGCCATGATTTTATCAATCATGTTTTCATTTTAAAACATGTTACACAGTGAATCTTTAGGATTAACTGTATCGTTGGATGGCTACCTTAGTGACTACCTCACCTCTAGGCCATTAAGCCTATCTTCAGTGGGGATTTATTTTCGCTAATAACATGTTGGATTCTTTAAAAAAAAAAAATCAAAAATTTACAATAATTTGGAAGCTCCCCTGCATTGACTGACGACCCCCTAAGGGTCCCAGCCCCCTGTTAAAGATCCCTGTGTTAAGGTAAATAAATTCCCTTTGTGGTGGACTCCCTCCTTTCCTAGTCACATTCCCTGATCCACTGGGGTGGCAAATGGGGGCTTAACTATATATATATATATATATATATATATATATATATATATATATATATATATATATATATATATATATATATATATATATATATATATATAGTTAATAATAATGCAAGTTACCTATCAAGCACAAATGCAAAATTTCTCCAGCCTTTCTAATGTGAGTATGTGCTGCTTTTTTGTCGGTTAAATATCATTGTAATTTGAATATATAAAATGTAGCCTTCCTCTAATAATATTTGGCCTTAAAAATGACTTTGCTACATGTTCAACAAATGCATTTGGAGAGAGTTGGATCATGAGTATTTAGCCTGAGAAGAGCAAGAGAGATCATATCTGCTATTATTTATTGCAGTTGCAGCAATCCCACAGAAGTTTCTTGTTTGTGTACAGGTCTGTAACAGAAGTAATGTTTCCCACCCACGTGGCAAAACCTCTTTCAATCTCCTGAAGGGGAATGTATCTGTTAAAGCTATACATGTTGACGTAGTAGGCCTAAATGGTCCCAGGCAGGGGTTTCTGTTTGCCCTCTACCTCAGAGAAACCCTCCCTGAGCAACGAGTGACTTTAGCCAAGTGGAGTCACAGCCCTGGTTCACCAAGCAGAAAACATCATTAGCGGGCAGCCAACTGAGGATATGTCCTTGGCACACAAGGGAAATATTTAGGCTCATAGGCTGTCAGCCAGAGCAGTACTCTGTCTCTGAGTCACATTAAAACACTAAGTCAGGATAACACTGATAGCTGTCCATTCATAGATTTGGAGAATTTTTAGTGATACTAAAGATAGGTGAAAATGGGAAATCCAACTTCAGGATTTCACCATAGCAAGGCTTTAATATCCAACATGGAACCTGATGAAAAAATTACAGGATATCGTCATGTTAAAATCTGCAGAAATCTAACTTTTCCTCATCAGAGGCCTAAAGAGAAATAACTCTATTGAAAATAGCTGCTGCTACAGCCCTGACATTACTCCTGTGCTTTCTTTTTGGTCATGAGACCGACACACACACACACACACACACACACACACACACACACCCACACACACACACACACACACACACACACACACACACACACACACACACACACACACACACACATAGGGTGGCCCAGAAACATTCATATAGGCACATGCACTGTAATTACTGCGGAAGCAAAGTACCTTGGTCCCGCCCCCTGGGCCACTCGGAGGGGCGTTGCTAGGCAACGAGGTCTGGTCTCCTGAAGGGTTGTTGCCTGTGTGATTGTATGGTGGTGGTGATGGAACGGGGTGAGGTAAGAGAGAAGGCCATCGTCTGTTATAGATAACTGTACCACACATAGGAAAGACCATTTCCAATATTTAGTTCTGTAAGGCTGTATGTTGTAATTGAGGAAGTTATTTACAAAAACATTCATCTTTAATAAATGTATCTTTTAGTGATCATACTGATAACAAAAGTCCTTCAGGGGCTCTACAAATTTAAAATAAAATTAGGATTAGCAAAAACTGAATTAGAAATGGCAAATAAATGGATATTCCTTCAATGCAAAGAAAGTGAAAGTGGTTGTAAGACTTGGATTCCAGCTGCTGCCTCTAGATGACGCCATACACCAGCTGGGGCTTCATAGTCCTAGTTAACAGAAGATAGGATTACTCTTTATCGATCCCTAGAGAAGAAAATCGGTTTGGCGTAGCAGCACAAAGACAGCAATATTACAAGAGAAAGTAATATAAATATATAATATATAATAATGTATAACATTCATATAATATGCATATATTATTATATATTATATATAGGCCTATATAAATAAACTCAAATAAGAATACAATTAAAAACAGAAAAGTAGACTGTATACTTAATACCTCTCTTTCTCTAGGGATCTAAGAAGTATTCAGATCTGTGAGTGTATAAAAAATTAAATGGAAATACCAGAATGTAAAAAATACTTTTACAAATAAAGAATGATCAACAAGCTGTAAAGTTTAAAAGTTAAAGTACTCTTTTATATTGTGTTTTATAGTATTGCATTACTGTTACTAATTAATATGTGAGCAGCATGTTAAACTTGAATGTAAAACTAACTTTTGCTTTTAGATACTGTTAGGTTGGCCTATGCATCATATTTTATAGGTTTTGTATTTAAGTCTTAAGTTGTGAAGTAACTAACTATTGGTGTCAGTAGGTTCCAATGTGATGAAAAGAACGTAGAACATAGATTGAAAATACTCAAGTACTGTACTTAAATACTTGAGTTATACACTTTAAGTCAATTCCCAACTATTCTGGTGCATCTTTCAAAAGAAAATATTAAGATGAACACAGCTCTATTTAAGCTGCTTTTTTATTCCACTTCTCTAGGAACAAAGTTGCTTCTCTCTTCCTTCTTGTAATCAAAGTCAAACTTCTATTGCATGTGTTGTTTTTAATTATTAACATTGCAATGACATTAGAAGAGAAAGTTCTTAGCTTCGTCATGTTCATAAAAGCTGAAATAAAATGAATACATTTGCTTTGACTTCCATTCAGCCTGTTACAGTAGGTTTGGAAATGCATTAATGACAAAACTACAGAGCAAGCAAAAAGAAACATCAACTACAACTTATTGTGGGTGATCTGCAGGTCAGGATTCGAGATTGTACATGAACAGGGAAACACGGCTCAAATAAAGAGAGGGCATATTAGATGTTTTGAGCTCACAAGAAAAAAAAATTGTGACTAGATTTTAGCTAACAGTGGAGTTTTCTTCTTGTCTTTAAAGCAGTGCACTCCGTTTTGGCAGTTTGTATCTCCTACAAGCAAACTCCAAATAAGAGCAGAGGAAAATGCCTTTGATTTGACTTTGTCTTCCCAATAAGTTAAGCACCCAGAATCGGCTGAAACATAACTATTTCAAACTGTAAAGGGCTGACGCATGTATTGTCACATATTCTAAAATCTTGACATGAAGATTAATCAAAGCAGTAATTTGTTTTGTGCCAAGTCAGCTTTTAAAAAGAAATGTATTTTTTTGTCCAAATCAAAGTAAAAAAAACAAGAGTAATGATCCAGACATCAACATTGTACTTCAGACAAAGTGTTGCACCTCTAAGGTGATTGCAGTGTCCACTTCACTTCCAGATGTCTCGTTGGTATGAAACACAAGGGTGTGTGTGTGTGTGTGTGTGTGCGTGTACAGGAATGTATGTTGAAATGGTCCACCTGTGCATAAGCATGTTGGCATGTGTGAGTCAGTTCATGTTAGCGTGCAGTTATGTTTTTCTGTGTGATATTTCCAAGCCTTGCGCACTTGTATGCGTAGGTGTGCGTTTGTCACACAGGGCCTTGGCGTCAGGATGTCTCCCTTTCCTAAAGGTTGAGTTGTAAAGAGATTTATGACTTTTACTATGAGTTATTCTTTTGGCAGATGCCCCTGTTGTTCATTGGTGTGTGTGTGTGTGTGTGTGTGTGTACAGACCTGAAGAACTTGTTGACAAGTGATAACAGACACGGTTCACATAACTGTCCTCTAACAAGTAACAAGCTGTAATTATAGATCTAGAAATAAATGCATAGATCTGGATACAGTAGATGGACATTCTGTAGTCATAGTCATCCTTAATGAGAACAGGTGATGTCAATCCTTTGCTCATGGATGGCTCATCTTCAACTTAAAGTGGTACTTCAACTACTGGTATTACACAACATAACATGCACATCCACAAACGCACACACACACATGCACACACACACACACACAAAATTTGAATGATTTGGAAACTGTAGCTGTAAGTTAAAATTGTTTCTCCCCTTTCTATCTATGAAGTATGAGTGCAGTTGCTTTTGCATCCTGGCCTTATAAAAACAAGCTTTTTTATTACTGAAAGCATGACATATACATTATACTAAACTGTACCGGCATGAAGCTTTGGGAAAGTTGGCAGCGTCTCACTATAATGATACTTGACTGATTGATGCTTCCTGGTGTCTGGAATATGTGGAAAACAGCCGGTGTGTCTTAGTGGGCATGGTGCCAGTTCAGGGTGTGGGTATGACATGTGTCAGACCCACACCTTTGTCAAGGGGATTTTTTCTCTTTGTGGCTATGTTTTACATTTCTTTTTCTTTCTTTTTTAGAACATATGCTACAGTATTTCACATAATGTATCACAGAGTGTATCCGTTGTTTATGTTTTGAAAAGCTCGCTGAAGAGGGATAGTGTGCTTTCCAACCTTTTTTGGCATGGGACGCCTTGAAATAAAACTACTATATGCGTGCAGATTTTATATACAATGCACTTCTTACGGGGGCTCACAGGGGCTGATTTTTAGAGGCCTAATGTGAAGGCATCAAATCAATTCACAACCCTATACATGGCTATGTAATCAAAAGACATTTCAAATTTTGACCCAACTTAATACTTTCCTTTTAATATTAAGAAATTTTTTAGTGTAATTTATGACAGTTGTTACAGTTGTAAAATTAAGGCGTGCTTCCAAATTGTCCAATTAGTACAAATTATGATGCGATTGTCACACCCTCCATAATTTTGTCTCTGTTGGAAATTTTACAAGACTGATAAAGCTGTGTGTGTGTGTGTGTGTGTGTGTGTGTGTGTCTGTGTGTGTAAAAGTAAATAACAATGCTTTTTGCGAGCTTGTGTTGGTGTGTGTGCATGTGTCATCAGGAAAACAATTTCACAGATTCTCTCAGTGCCCACAAACTTTTTTAAATATGGTTTAATTGTCCGGAATAATAATTCTTTACTGTTAGAAAATAAATATTTTGTGAGTGTTTTTGTGTGCGTGTGTGTGTGTGTGTCTGTCTTTTTGGCCAGATGTGTGTGTGCTTGCGTGTGTCCATAGTCTGAACTCAGCAGTGTTTCTGAAGAAATTCTTTCACGAATACCCCGAACACCAGAGTGCAGGGCGGAATGTTAACAACGGTTGTCACGGTAGCCAACAGAGAAACAGTCAATCAGTGGCTGGATTGCATTACACAGTGGCGGAGCATCAATTCTGACTTAAAAATGACTCAAAAAACTCCTCCACCTTTTTTACCTATCTTGATCCATCCCAACAAATCTTACAACTTGTTACATTTAAACTTTCAAAAGATCCCATTCAACAGATTGATATCATGCACCAAGGACAATATGAAGGCATGTGTGCTTTGGGTCCGTCTTTGTGAACTGTGTGTATTGTAGATGAGAAGTTCTTGTTCTGACTCCTCCTTTAATGTTGAGTGAGATCATTATTGAGGGAATAAAGGCTGTCTTAAAGGGAGGATAGTTTTAATTTGAAATGACAGTTTGCATAAATGGCCTTACAGTGGGGCTCAAAAGTTTGGGCACCCCAGGAAAAAAATTGTGATAATGAGCATAAAGAAGTCAAGAAAAGATGGAAAAAATCTCCAAAAGGGATCAAATGACAGATTAGACATTCATATAATAAGCCACAAAAAATTAGATTTTTAGATTAATTTTTCTATCATTTACACTTTCAAAATAACAGAAAACAAAGAAAATGGCGTCTGCAAAAGTTTGGGCACCCTGCAGAGTTAATACCTTGTACCCCCCCACCCCTATTTGGCAAGTATCACAGCTTGCCAACACTTCTTGTAGCCAGCCAAGAGTCCTTCAATCCTTGTTTCAGGTATCTTCGCCCATTCTTCCTTACAAAAGTCTTCCAGTTCTTTGAGATTTCTGGGCTGTCTGTCACACACTGCTCTTTTAAGGTCTATTAATAGATTTTCAATTATGTTGAGGTCAGGAGATTGTGAAGGCCATGGCAAAACCTTCAGTTTACGCCTCTTGATGTAATCCACTGTGGATTTTGAGATGTGTTTAGGATCATTATCCATTTGTAAAAGCCATCCTCTCTTTAACTTCAGTTTTTACACAGATGGCATCAAGTTAGCGTCAAATATTTGCTGAAATATTATTTAATCCATTTTTCCTTCTACTCGTGAAATGTT